>NC_135118.1:610535-915803 GCF_050908995.1 Andrena cerasifolii
ACGCCGTTGAAAAATATAAATTTTTTGTAATTTTTTCTATCCCCCCCCCCTAGCCAGAACTATATTCTTCGAAATAAAAAAAGGTCTAGTCGAATCGGATAATAACTTTTGGGGATACAGGTCCCACCGATTTGGATCAATTTTTTGACGCCTTGACTTTAAAGGCACCCCAGTGCTGTCTGTAATGATTAATTATAAAACAAAAAATATATTTCTATAATTTAAGACATCCTTAATACAATGCAAAACGCCCGATTAAATTATATATAGTAGTTTTCCTTTAATTAATTCCTAAAGATTACCTATTTTTGGGGGTTCTAGACCGGAACCTCCCCTTAATACACAAGTACGATATTAACTAAAATAATTCCAATATACAGCCGAGCAACAGTAACAATATTTTAATCACAATGGACGGACATATAGGTCTGGGTTAGTTCACATATAAATGAGAGTGTGCGGGCAAATTTTGATAAGAAAGTAGAAAATATAAAATCAAATACTGATTGCAATTTTGCATCAATAAAAAACGTATTGATAATTTAAAGACTTTTTAATGATATAATTTTGAGAAAAATATTCTTCGTGTGTTATATTTATATTTATAATATATAATTTACAATATACTTATAACTTCTTTCAGACAGAAGAACAAGATTACAGCCGAAATACACTAATATATTGCATACAATAAGTTTATATAAAAATAAATAGAGTCTGATCACTTTATTACTATTAATGCATTGCATTCTACCAGAGTCGCTTCTATTCGCCTTAACGATATCTTAACGATGATTATGGGTTTAATATCAGTATGGAGTTTAATGCCGGAATAGCCTACTGAGTTTGGTGCATAATCAATATAACATCTGTAGGTTTTGCTGTTAATATGTCGTGATCTTTCTTCGAATTTAATAATATTCTTTCTCTCTTTAACACAACGAAGATTAATACTATTCTCTTCATCCATAAATTCTGCTAAATACGAGATTGCTTGAGACAATTGAAAGAAACCAGTAAACAGAATTTTGAGATCTTTCTCTGTCATTTCCGGAAACTCCATACTCATATTTACGTATATTTCAGGTTAATATGTTTTTCAAATATTCTTAAAACATTTGAAAATAAATATTGATCGTTGTGTCGTAAAGTTAGGAAATATATGTAATTAACGAAAAAAAAAACTTAGCCTAAGGAACTTGGAAGTTCGAGGCACAAACCTACGTTTAAAAAGTTTGCAGCGGTATAGCAGCTCGACATTCTACCGCTGCGGCACCGACGCCGTTGGAAAATATGGTAGATACTTTACAATGTAAGGCGCATAACAGTTTCAAATGATACGGTTTTTTCAGTTTCTTTAATTCATATACTGTTTCGCGGCATGCTAAGACATTGAAAGATTTATTTTATGAAAACGAAAGATTTATTTTATGAAAAATGTACAAAAGTTCGACGCACAAGTTGCTCTGACACGTTAAAAACGCCGCGAGAATCAGTTTTTGATTTTTCTAATTACGGCGCACCAAATCAAAAAATCTGAAAAAAATCCAAGATAATAGTAATAGTAATATGTACTTACCGTAAAAATATAAAAGTGGTGCCAAGATTGCGTGAATACGAAATCGGCATTTTTCCGCATTTTTTTTCAGTTTATCATTTTTCATAACGTGAATTTTCAATTTAAAAATCTGAAAAAATTCTATAATATGTGCCTGGATAACTGATATATCTCTGATTTTTTTCAAAATTTTTCATGCAATAGGATAGCAGAAATTAAGAAAAAACATGTTTTTCAATTTTTGCCCTTTACTACCCCCCAGATCAAGATATCAACTTGAAAATTGCCAAAAATAGTTATTTTTTGATAAGCTATCGAATGACCCATCGCAACTCGAATTTGGCTCTGGGGCAATTTTGAACACCTTATTCGGCTATACCCTTTATGAAAACTGTGTAGTGGTAGTCTGATATGGTAGTTGTATAAATGAAAAGACACAGCAGAATATTTACATGCATACATGTAAACAATGAGTGATTAATGTGAAATACGAATATATTTACAATAGAAATGGCAGGCAATTTGCATAACAATAGAGATTTTTCTTGACTAGGCTTTCAATTTGTTTTTCACAAGCCGTACCTATAATGTTTATGTACATAGGTGCATATGTATTCATCTGCACACATACAGATTCATTATCTTCCTGCATTCATTTTGGTACCTAGTATGTACGTTATGTATGAAAACGTAGAATAACATTTTTTCATACGAGGCTTCATATTTGAAAAAATTCGACTTTTAAAAGACTGGGGATTGGGTCCATTTTCGAAGGTTTCTGAACAATGTGTTGTTCTAAAAGAAGTTATTTAACATGTAAAATAAATATATTTTTACAATTTCCTTCTTACTACATATTGTAACCTTTTTTTGTGATAGTGATCGAATGTATCCAAATTTCGAATTGTAATTCGGTATACTTGCACTGATTTTCTCTTAATCTGCTCAACCACTTTATTAATGGCCGCAAAAAGATCTATTCGAAATAACGGACTGCGAACTAAGTAGGTCACCAGTAACCGCAACCACATCTACATACACATACATAGTACCTACATGAGATATTGACCCAACGAAAAGCAATTAATCTCCAATGAATGAGCGCCAGAGCGAATCCAACACAGTCGTTCCGAAGGTTGCCTTATTACCTGGGTCTGGGTTGATAATACTGTCCCACAGCCATTTTGGTCTGCAACATTCAATAGCCGTTTCTTACATACTTTTGTCCGCTGAAAACGCATTCGCAAACCGTTTGCTATCATCTTCAGTTTTCGAGAAATTCGATTTTGAATAAAAATGCAAATTTTGAACTTTGAACATCTTTAGTGTTCAAACAGTAGGTAATAGCTATTCGGTTGCTTGTTCCGTGAAATTATTCTATGAACCCTCGCAAACACAACGATGTAAGTTATTATTGAATTATAAACATTTAAATATGTTTAAGCAATGATCAAAGCGAAAAGGACACCCCAAATGCATCAATTTTTGCAGATATCTTTGTAATTACCTTCAAATGTACCTATATTCGATTGATACACAATCACTGGCATTGGACTTGACTTTGACAGTTACGAGATATTGATTCCGCAGGATAATACTTAATAGTTAATTTTTAATAACATCTCGCTTTCGTTTGAATGACTATCCATCAGGAAGAAGGGCTGGAATTTGTCGCAATATATGTACCTAGGTACCTACATATATAGTCAAACTAAAAAGCTCTGTATAAACATGGATAAGGCAATATTTACTACTAACAATGATTTTAACACAGTAGATATACCTATGAAACTCGATGAGAAATTGACAGTTTCATTGACGAAACAAATTTTTGTAATATTTAGTAAGAAGCAACGCAATGAATACATAAAAGTTTATAATATAATTTGCTTTGTTAATATAATATAACAATGCAGAGATGACATTAATTGTTGCATTCTATATTTGTATTTCGAGATTCCAGTTCCTTTAACTTTCTATTCAGTACTAATCATTTTATTAATCTTATAGTAGATACAAATTCATGCCTGGCATAGGTACCTATTACCTTTTGCGTATAGAATTCTATATATGTAATTACAGTTAGGTACTTTAAAACAGTAAGCTTGAAGTAACTATTGTTATCCGAGCGATTATACTGGAAAAAGTTCTTACATATTAAGTATAGCGCTTTAAAATTTTTATTTTAGAAATTCATAAACTTACCCACTTATAACCCAAGTTATACTATCTACTATGTATCGTATACTTGTGTGCGTTTCTTTGAGGAACATCTTGGTTAGTACCAATAACACGGACTTATTACTCCACATAAAAATGCAATAGATATAAATAAAACTAAAACAAGATTGAAAAGAAAGAAAACAAATTAATTTTTTCCTCATAACATCAAAGATAATGACATAAAGAGTGCAATTCATAAGAGGCAAATGTGCTTTTATTAAATCTAACCCAAGATAATTGCACTTCTTTTAGGTTTCGTCGAAGCTTAATGATACATGATAATTCATTTTGTCGGACTTAATTTGTAGGGGATGAGTGAAATGAATTTGATACGTAAAAAAAGTACCAGAGAAAGGATATAACAAAGTTTCGTTGTCTGTGATAAGGTACCAAAAGAATTTTACACACACCGACTTCTTCTGCGAGGGATGGACGGAGAAACCAAGGTCTGATTATTACTTCCCTAGTCGGAGTAAGTTTTTACGATTCGCCTCTGGTTCGCCCAGTTTTTCCACCATTCCACTGCTGGTCCAGAAGGCCTCGAGGGCCGTTCGCCGACAGTGACGGTCAATGACCGGAAAATACTCGCAAATTGTGAAAAAGAAGATGCCAAAGAAGAGAATTGAGAATGCACTATCCATGATTGAGTATCCACTTCGGTGGAAATCACTATTGTATTCGACGGCCTGCAGACCCACATTTTAACTTTACTTTTATCGAGACTTCTTTCATTCTTTGCAATATTATTGCAATTAAAATATTCATATAACTTTAAAACTGTCACATTCAGATATTTCTATAAATCACTTCCACGTTATAAGTAGGTACATATATGTAGGTAGTAGTTAGAGGTAAGGGTAAACGGTAGGAATATATGTACATAGATAAAATAGATTTATTTTTAGGTTTCTGTTTAGAATGCAAATATAAATGTTACGAGTTTATAAGTGAAGGAAATCATTATGATTGATAAGCGAACAATAAATTTATTGCCACTGCTACTTACAAAATCATGGTATTCAAAAACATTACTACTTACACACGTATCTTCACCTTTCTCATAAGTCCCATTACGCACTTGTGACAAGTTGCCGGCAAGTTGGTCGACAAGAGACCAGAAACCTTTGTTGTTCGCCGCGACCAAGACGAACATATATATTTCCGTGTGGTTGTTCTAGTGGTTGACCTGGTCGCCGGCAACTTGTCGCAAGTGCGTAACGGGGTTAATTAGGACCATCGACAACGACATTAACCCCTTAACGTTCAGAAAGCAAAAGATGGGATATAACACATTTTATTCTGTTTCATATATTACAGCTTATTATACAGCAATATAACAAAAAGCAATTAAAAATGTAATTGGGTGTGATATACAGTGGCTCAAATTAATACTCGGACACTTTTTAAAATCGCATAACTTTTTTAGAATTGGTCCAAACAACTTGAGTTTTTTTTTGAGAAGCTAAAAGGATTAGTTTGCTAACTGACGCGTTTCGTCGTTTTGAAAAAAAAATGTATTCGGTTGGAATAGCGAAAAGAATAGTAAAGGTCGATTTTTAAACTTTTTTTTGTGAGCTTGTAATGAAAATTAAAAGAAAAACCGTTTGTAGATTGCAGTAAGTTGTATACGTGCCTAAAATTTCATCAAAATCGGTTAATGTTTCTCCGAGCTACAAACGTTTAAAGATCGCAGAATAAGGTCGAGAATAGCGAAAATTCCCGAAATCAGCGATTCTCGACCTTATTCTGCGATCTTTAAACGTTTGTAGCTCGGAGCAACGTTAACCGATTTTCATGAAATTTTAGGCACGTATACAACTTACTGCAATCTACAAACGGGGTTTTTGAATTTTCATTACAAGCTCACAAAAAAAAGTTCAAAAATCGACCTTTACTATTCTTTTCGCTATTCCAACCGAATACATTTTGTTTCAAAACGACGAAACGCGTCAGTTAGCAAACTAATCCTTCTAGCTTCTCAAAAAAACTCAAGTTGTTTGGACCAATTCTAAAAAAGTTATGCGATTTTAAAAAGTGTCCGAATATTAATTTGAGCCACTGTATCTTGAAACAAGGCACAGCACACGAAAACCACAAAATTGAGGTTGGAAGAATAATATAAGAAAGACTGAATGCTAGTTACGCAAAGACTGAAAGAACGAATAACAGGAGACGGCAAAGATTGTGGATAGTATTATTATATATTTATTCAATATACAATGGATTGTGTTCAGAAAGCAATCTACATGACTTACAATTCGTATAAGATAGCAGTACTTCGACGCACAAATATCGACGACTAAATTAAACAATCCGCCAAGCAGCGAACGAATAAACTACATGTCCGTGACAGTCACGGGCATGTACAGATTGGTACGGTTCAGCGTGCCCGGCTACGTCACGGGCGTGAACGTTAAGCGGTTAAATTTTACAAATGTTAAAGTAATTACCAGAAACTACTTTTTATTATCATTTTTAGAAATTCTGAACTTTAAATATTGACAATGATAAATGTCCAAACTATAACTGTTAGCTGCAAGTGACGCAAGAATACCAGTGATCTTAGGGTTTGTTCTGGTTTTTCAAGTTCAGCGAACCCTTGTGGTATTTGTTTGTTTTTAATGGCGGATACGAACGAAACAAAAAAGTAAATAGACTGCGGACAGTAAGAAGCTATAGAAACGGGCCGGGCGGTGTATTCGCAGGAGCTCGAAAACTATCACGTAGTCTCGGAGCTTTAATTCCGTTTTGATGCGGAATTTGTTCCGCACGCGCGGGCATACTGATTCTCTTCTGGGCGAGCTTGGAAAAATAGAGAAAAGAATCAAAACTTTACCGTTACGTTCACCCAACTCGCGCCATAATTACATCATGGAGTTGCTACTTGCGAGATGTATACACATAGCCAAATACATACATATATGTCGGTATGTATAGCTTCATGTAAACCAGGCTTGGGAATTAAGTGCTCTTTTCGATCGGTTTTCAGAAGCAACGCCCACTTTCTCCCGCCACGTGTCTTGGCCTCCACGACGGCCGTAACATGTAGTAAGAGTACGGAGACTTATCTCTATATCCCAGACAGAAAAAAAGTGGTCACGAAAAATGTTCCGTTCAGCGGGATGTTCGCCAAATGGAATAACTTGGACTTTGTCGTCGCCATCTTGAATCTTCGTTTCATAATACATGTTACGTGCAGTGCGTTCTGTTCAGTTCTGATACAAATTGTACAAGAAGTGTTTAATGTTTTGGTTGTGGTTTTTATAATAAATTTTAAAGTGAGTATAGTTTGGTTACAATATTATTTCTAATCACATGATATTATAAGGTTTAGAAGAAAATTGCAGAATTTTATTTAGCATAAATTTCAAATAAACTTCAGTTTTTAAAACCTAAAAATATTTATATGTCCAGTGGATTAATATTAATATTTAGTGACGAGCAATATCTTTTATGTTATTATTAATAATTAAACGGTATATTTCTAAGCATATTTAAATATTAATATGAATGATTTTTAACGGTATTAATATTTTCAATTTTTCTTATAAGATAATTGGGATGCATTTTAATTTTTAATACGTTTAATTTCTATAGTACCATCCTAAGTAAAATGGCCTGTTTTATCAAGATGCAGCTGATGCAGCTCTAGAGCTGCAACATATATATATATATTACGTGTATTATATTTAAAAGTAGAAATATATAATTCTTTTATAGAATGACATGTGCATCTCATGGCCCAATGTTTTGTGTAATAAAAATATAAAATTAAGCAAGAAAAGCACGATTTGCGAACTGCACTTTAAACCAGAAGATGTTATTAGAGATAATGCCTTTTTACAAGACGATGGAACAGTCATGTGCGTGAAAAAAGGAAAACCAAAATTTTTCCACCAGAAAAGGTACCATACTATCAGCAGATGGAACGTAGAAATAATAATGACGTTATGTCTTCTGAGTTTTCAACTGAATGTGAAATCTCTGAAACATCACATTCGGTGGAAGAACCAATTCCTTCTACGTCGCATGAGGTTAATAAGGGAAAAAAGGAAATATCCAAGTTTTCTGCTCAACGTTAAAGTTTTGGAAAAAGTACAGAGTTTCCTACAAGCTATACTTCTTTCTATCTTTCCTACAAGCGGTTTCTTATTTCTTTTGTAACTCATTGTATCGCATAAATAAATATCACATTATTATACCTTTCAATTTTAATTTTGTTAAATATTGATTATATTACTCTATAGATAAGTATTCAAAAATATTCTCGTCCAGTGTTCTTCTCTCTGTCATATATTTAATTATATTAACTTTAATTAATGTAAACATAGTTGTTGCTATAGAATTTATTTCTTTTAAATTTATATATATATATATATATATATATATATATATATAACGTTTTCTTTTACTTATATAATGATTATTTTACTCATACTGTAGGTCATGAATTTTTTTCTTTTAAAAAATTATATCATTACTTTCCTTTCAATTTTTTATATTCACACATCCTACTGTAACCACGTGATAGTAGTATTTATTGCACCATCCGTACATTATTTTATGTTTTTCGGATATGTGTATATGTACTTCTCCTGTAATGTAACCATGTATTTCTAATCTTTTTGTCTCATCATCTGTCATTTACAATTTCAAGATGGCGACGATAAAGTCCAAGTTATTCCATTTGGCAAACATCCCGCTGAACGGAACAGTTTTTCTGACCACTTCCAATCTAGGCAGATGAGTCTCCTTACTCTTACTTCATGGGCGTAATGCTTGAAGCTGCTCAGGTCCGTACCACGTGAACCGTGCATGGTGCATTAGGGCGACATTGTATCAATAGGTTTCCACATCGTCCCAGAGGGCACGATTGTCGATGCGTTTTTGTTTTGTCAACGCGCCACGCGCGGTTCACGTAGTACGCGCCTGAGATGGCTCGAGCTTTACGGCAGTCGCGGGGGTCAAGACCATGGATATAGGAATATTGGGACGGAGGAATAGTTGCGGAGGGTGATCTCCTTACGGGAGAGGTGATAAGGTAATATAGGCCTTCTTTCTATTGGCTGCTGCTTCGCACAAGCGCTGTGATGTGTAATGATGAAGGTTTGTCGCGTCGCAAACAGGGATAGTGTCAGCCATATTTGAAGCGTTTCTCGTAGTGTGGTATGCAATGCGTATACACCTCGTATATTTTAATAATTATAGATGCATATTTCTCTTCAATTTTCATTGTTTTTACAATTTATATTCGTGAATAATCACTCTGTTAGTACATACTTGCAATTAGACGTCTGTATGTACTAATCTGTAGCAAACACTTTTTCATATTTTGCGGTACGGAGCATGCGTAGAATGCAACCAATCAAATCCAGGCAGATGTAGGTGTTCTCCCCCCTCAAATGCATATCACTCCCCTCGCCTAAAGTCGCAACTATTCCTCCATCCATATATTCCTATGTCCATGGTCAAGACTCGCCGCGGGAGAAAGGGGACGTAGCTTCTGAAATACGGCCGAAAAGATCACTTAATTCCCAAGCCTGATGTAAACCAGGGCTGAGCAACTTGTACGCCACCGCGGGCCGCACAGTCCCCTCTACCAGTCAGCCAGTTCCCTCACCATCAGCAGATTAGCCGCCACTCCATTTACCTTCCTTTAGGGCCCTTTACACGGACGGTCTTGCGCGCGGGCCGTCGCGCCACACGCCGTGCGGCCCGCAAAAGTACGTGAAGCCGGATCGTGGATTTTCATCGGGAAAACATAAGGAAACGATCCACGTTACTTTCGCCAAGATCCGGTGCGAAATGTAGAATTTTCGATTCGCCACGTCTTAGGCGTTGCGTCTGGAGTCTTGGCTGCCAGGATCGGCTGTCAGACTCGTCGCGCGCCTCAGACTCGTCCGCACTGTCGGAAATCCTGAGGCGCGCAACGAGCCTGGTTTCAAGTATCGTTTTTTCCTTTTCTAACTACCTTTTCTGTCTCTTATGAAAACTCTTCTGGATTCGAGGTTTGCGCGCGGGCAGGAGCGTGGTGCTTTCTGGCGCGCGGGCAGGACTGTGATGCTTTCTTTCTGCGCGCCACTCAAGAGCGTGGGTGCAAAATGTGACCTGCATCACGAGCAATCAAAAGACTAGCCCCCTTCTTCAAAACATCTTGCATATTACATCTCTTGGGCATTTATCTTACATATAACATCACTTGCATACCTATATGTATTTATTGTCTATCAATATTAGTTTTTATATTAAAACAAGCAGTGACATGGTAATTATTGCCGTTTATAGTAATATTTATGATCGTCACAACAGTGAATGTGTCAACTGCAATTTCATTTGCCATCGCATTGCCGGGGAAACATTTGGACATTTTTTAAAGTACCCTTGTAAAATTTTACAGTCGTTATAACTGAGTCATAAACCATTTCCAGAATTTATAGCACCTTCAGGTCAACCAAATGTAGCTTCCTAAAAACAGATGTTTTAGTGTATCCTACAGTAACAACATTTATGGTAGCCTGGTATATCGAGGAATTTGAGATACTTTTCGCGAACGTATATCGCGATCGTGTCTTGCCGATCGTTTCGCAGATCGATGATAAACATCGAACAAGTAGTACACAATACAGCACTGCGGTGGATCATGTAAAAAGCATGTAGAGTCGACGTAGAAATGGGAACCCGAACTGCCTATCTCTATGTAGTGACGGATACGACCTTCTGGCCCGCGCGAAGGAGCGTCACGATCCGGCTTCACGTACTTGTGCGGGCCGCGCGGCGTGTGGCGCGCCGGCCCGCGCGCAAGACCGTCCGTGTAAAGGGCCCGTTTTACTGCTACGAGTGCGGTCATCAAGAGACACGGTAGTGTCTCACGCCTAGCGCGAGACACAGAATGTCTATATTACGCCACGACCCGCTATCAAGAACCCATCGATTATCGATTCTCTATAATGGTTGAACCGATTAGATTTTGAATGGTCTTAATGGACAGCGTGGGTTTGATTTACACAGGAAAAGTGTCTTCGTTTTGTTTCTACGTGCCTTATGAGCTGAGATATTTTGATGTAAAGTTGCAATTTGGCGAATTTTATGTCAAGAGATTTTTCTCCATCGTCAAGTGTGGACAAGAAGGGAACACGAAAGGGTGAAGAAATATACCGCCAATTCACGCAGCACGAAAAATACAAAAAGCAGCTACGTTCAGGTCGCTAGTCAACGAAACCTAGCTAGTGTCAATCAATTCCATCATAACCTGCCAAGTGTCAAACAAGGTAAGTTGTCAACATTTTTTAAATGTCACGCGTTTTTACACCACATAGGATACTGAATTATTGTCTCAATTAACAAGGTAAGTCCCCAAAATTGTTTAAACCCGATAGCCAAATCTGGGGAGCAGAATCTGACATCAGAACAGTAGTCGACTGTTTCCGCATTTGGCTGCGTTCTGAGGTGCAGAGCCTGATGTCAGATCGGCAGCAGATCCGCAGCTGATTCTGCCGTCTGCTTAACAGCCAACAGCGCCATCTAAAGGCCAGAATTACTAAACAATTCCCTCCGCGTCACGTCGCATGGACGACCTTACGCACCAACACAAATGTACCATTATTGCTGTACGTGTATCCCTACTCTTACATAACCAGCAAGCAGATTCGGCAGTATATTAAATAATTAATTCTTCTTATTTCCAAAAGTATTTATTCTTTAACATTATACAGGATTGGTAATTGTTACAAAATAATATAATAATATAAGTAGTACATATAAATCCAAAGAGGAATTTTCAATATTTGAATTTACAAATCCATGTACAGTACTTCCCGTAACCAGTGGTATCTATTAGGTGCGATATCAGAAATTTTTCTATATTTTCGATTTCTTTTTTGTGTAGAATCACCATATTTCGTATTGTGTTAGCGCTGAAAACAAATACAATATTAGTATAAAATTAAACGTAACATATGAATAAACAGGATACATGCGATACTTACTTCAGCTTCATCTCTACACAGTACACACCGTAGACTATCATGCATTCTCCTGCGAACATTAAAATTTATAAGAAAACATGTGTTAAAACATTATCTACGAAACAAGGCGCTAAACATTCGCACTTCGCGCATAATCATACTTTTCTGTCTTGCAGATAATGTGAATCTCGATTTCCACGACGTAAATAATTAAAAATTATTCAATTCCATAATTATGTTCGCGTTCTAATTCCTCTAACCGTGCGCTTAATGCTTCAATGATTTCGTCGCGATCGTCTTTAGCGGAATTCTTGTTTTCAAGAGTCATCTTTGTGACCTTGGAAGCTAACTCTTGATCTGTACTATCTTCGGTGACGGAAATCTGAGTTACTTCCTCGGAAGTATTATTCGAACTCGAATGGACAGTCGATTCACTTTAGGACGAAACCACTCTCTACTTATGACCCTCTTGTCCATCCTGATGTATTGTCTCCTGCGTACCTCTTTGGCTTCGTGACGGTAGTCCTTCTCTATCAAGGCGGTCCGTAGCGCTTGCCTTCTCTGTAGTATCCCACCACTGCCACCAAACTTCTTTATTATGGGTTGGGAAAACTAAAGGGTTTTCACTTTCAAACCTTATTTATTATGTTGAATACAAATTGTATATTCGACTCTGGGACTCAGTTTAGCAACACCAATTCGGGGAACAGCCCCAAGTAGTATTTTGAATAAAATATTTATTGGTATTGAAATTTTTATTTGTATAAAATAAAAATATGTCTGCTTAATATTATTTAACACATTTTTTGTTTGTATAAATAGCCATTTTTATAATTGGCGCAATTTTTGTATATCATTAGTTTTGTAAAGCTAAATATAGCACATTAATAAAACGACAGTTTTTTCGCTTATCTGCGCGCGCGCGTATACTTGGCGCTCATTTTTGTACCTTTTTTTAAAAAAGGTAATTTTGTTGAGATATATAGGTACGGTGTACACTGTATGAGTTAAAAGATTATGGTGGAGGTCGTTCTCCTGCGGCCCAGCAGAGTGGGCACTGTTATGTGACACTGCCCGAACCACCCGAAAACGGTCGTCACGTGACACTTCTCGACCTACCCGAACAGTCGTGACGCTGTTATGTGACACTGCCCGAATCACCCGAAAACGGTCGTCACATGACACTTCACGACCTACCCGAACAGTCGTCATGCGACTCCCACTAAATTACGCCAGCGTACCCCTGGAGTTAGGCATGTGCAGCAGCCGGTTAGTGTAAGGTGGCCTGCACGTGCTTTCTCCCTTTTCCAGGAGACGCCGGACCCCCCAGTTTTCCAGGTCACGTGGGCTACGCCAAATCCCTTGTTCTAACAAGGGATAAAAGGACGGAGCTCCTCGAAAACGGGGTCAGTCGATTCCTCCGTGTACAAGCTAACTCGTGTACTCTTTGTCACATTTCTGTACGAATCCAATTTGTGTTGTTAAATAAAAAACTTAGCTTGGAAGAAAACTCTCTTCCATCTCTCAACCCATAACAGAGAGATAATTTGGTGGCAGCGGTGGGATACTGCAGAGAAGACAAGCGCTACGGACCGCCTTGATCGAGAAGGACTACCGGCACGAAGCCAAAGAGGCACGCAGGAAACAATACATCGGGATGAACAAGAGGGTCATACTACTGTAAGTAGAGAGTGGCATGTTCCTTTCGTCTTATCGTGAATCGACTGTCCATTCGAGTTCGAGTGACACTTCCGAGGAAATAACCGAGATTTCCGTCGCCGAAGATAGCACAGATCAAGATTTAGCTTCCGAGATCACAAAGATGGGTTTTGGAGACGAGAAACCCGTTAAAGATGAGCGAGATGAGATCATCAAAGCACTAAAAGCACGTTTAGAAGAATTAGAACGCGAAGAACTCAATTATAGAGAAGCAGGACCGTCCGGTGCACAAATGCGGAGAACCCTTAGGGAACCCTCAGCACCGCCGCGTCCAGAAACGCCAGAAAGTTCGAGCGACGACGGTTCCACTGTATCGAGACACGTGAGCGCGTCCGCTCGTATGACGCGAAAGATACGCGACAATTTAGAAGTAATATCGGAGTTCGATGGCACGAATATGGCAGTAGAGACGTTCTTAAAAGAGGTTGTTAGCCTACACGATACGATAAAACCTCCCGAAAATCTTTTTGTCCAACTGATTGTCGCGAAAAGAATTGTTCGGCAAGCAAAACTCGCAATAGACGAAATACAATCTATTAATGAACTCTCTAAACGATAGAATTAATTTGGTGGAGTCCATAGTACTTCAAGCTCAAAATGGCCGCGTACATCCACAAATTATAGAAATTGACCCATTGTTAACGATACTGAGACAAATAGCGTCTACATATGGAGAAAACAGGATGATGTTCCCAGTCAATGAGGAATACGCTTACTCGTACCTGCGTTACAGTAAGAGTAATATAGTTGTCTTAAGAGGAAAAAGACTGTGCTTCGAAGTACTTATTCCAATTATAGAAGAAAGTAAATTCCGAGCCTATCATCTAGTAGCATTGCCCACCGACGAGCTAAACGATGAAGGAACTTTGCAATTCATCAGTTTAGAGTATAATTATATAATACTAGAAGCACAAACTCACTCCTTTATGCCAAGCAGCAAAATAGAATTAGATGCATGTGTTAAGCACGAGGGTAAACGACTGTGCCAGAGACACGTTCCAAAGTACAGTACGGTGGCTCAGGATCCTTGTCTACGTATTGCAACCAAAACTCTTGTCAAACCAGCGGCGAAATTCTGTCCATTAACTGTAGTACGTATCACGAATAACGTTTGGATACAATTAGAATCCGGACGGGCATGGATCTCTATTGCGCCATACCCCGATTCGCTACAAGTGAATTGTCCAGATGGAACCCACAAAACGGTAGCTCTAAAGGGGACGCAGAAAATCAAGCTGAGCAAAGGATGCGTGGGGATCACCACTACTGCCACACTATACGCAGCTGACATAGTCGAAACCGAGCCGTCCTCCAGTGATTTCGGATTCACGGACTTTAACATTACCGGTTTGAACGACAGTATAAAATTGGCGCACATTCCTGAATTTCGAGGAATACACACAAACACATTAGAATTAATGTCCGCCGGTACAAACCTAGAATCTATCCGTCGAGAGGCCAGTGAAATTAGTACTCATTTCCGGTCTGTGACCGAGGCCGAATCCCGATGGATGTTTATTAAATATTCTTTAGGAGCACTGACCGTAATCTTAATCTTGTATGCCTTTGTTAAATTTAAGTTATACCGACTGATTAGCTTTTGTACTACCAAACCGTGCGCCATTATTTACAATAATTGCTTTAACCGAGGAAGTATCAATCAAGTTGGCTCTCGAGGGAATACCGCAGGTGTATCACGTGACGGAAGGTCTCTTGTGACGGAAGGGACAGCAGCGTCCCGTCAAGTGACCTTCGAAGAGGTATCACCTTTGTATAACACAGCCTCCTCTCGCGCCATACACAAGCCAAAGCGATACTTCACCACCGTCGATGATACATATTAAAACCGATTTTTAATTAAGAAAAATAAATAGGTTTTGTCTAGATCGGGGGGTGTTATGTGACACTGCCCGAACCACCCGAAAACGGTCGTCACGTGACACTTCTCGACCTACCCGAACAGTCGTGACGCTGTTATGTGACACTGCCCGAATCACCCGAAAACGGTCGTCACATGACACTTCACGACCTACCCGAACAGTCGTCATGCGACTCCCACTAAATTACGCCAGCGTACCCCTGGAGTTAGGCATGTGCAGCAGCCGGTTAGTGTAAGGTGGCCTGCACGTGCTTTCTCCCTTTTCCAGGAGACGCCGGACCCCCCAGTTTTCCAGGTCACGTGGGCTACGCCAAATCCCTTGTTCTAACAAGGGATAAAAGGACGGAGCTCCTCGAAAACGGGGTCAGTCGATTCCTCCGTGTACAAGCTAACTCGTGTACTCTTTGTCACATTTCTGTACGAATCCAATTTGTGTTGTTAAATAAAAAACTTAGCTTGGAAGAAAACTCTCTTCCATCTCTCAACCCATAACAGCACGTCGGGGAACGGGCAGCATGCGGTCTGATGTAAACCATGTTGTAGAGTGTAGAGGCTGCTTTGTTTCCAAGGGGATTATATATTATGTATAATGTCCAGTTATGACATCTATCGATGCGTGTAATTATCCTTATCTAATTTATGTTCCCTGTGATTGTGGTCGTCATAATATGAATAGTTAGTAATGAGTAGATAGTCGACTAGTCTACATTTTCATTCCCTTAGATTTTATTGCATTCCATTTACACTTGTTAGCTATATACATTCCTATCAACGAAAGCTATATTCGAATCGTCGATACAAAAAGGCAAATTACATACATTTCACAAAACGCTCGTTCAACGTGGATTTTACTACTTAGTACCTATTATTGCGTTTTTTCTTTCTATACATCATCGATGTCCTACTTATTACTAATATAATAAATGCGAAAGTGTTTTGGCATGTTTGTTACACAGTCACGTTGTATCTACGCAACGGATCTTTCTGATATTTTGTATACACGTAGTCTAGACTCTAGGACCAGAAATAACATATGTATAGGATACTTTTTATCTAGATTGTTTGCGCAGTTCCTTGACACTCTATGACAATCAAAATTTTACCCGGACAAAGTCGGGTACAGTAAGGGGACCTTCCGGTCTAAAAGTCGATTTTTTTTATTTCATTTTCCGAATGTTAAACCTTTTAGAAATACGTGTTTAAAAGGATTTTTTGAAATTCGTAAAATTCTCGAAGTTATAGGCATTTGAGTAGCGGCAAATGCATGGGTAACACCCGGCCGCTCGGCACTCACGTAAAACTTTAAACGCGTTTTTCTCGAAACAGTGTTCTCAAAAGTTATTATCCGATTCGACTGAAACTTTTCTTATTTTGAAGAATATACTTCTGGCTAGGTGGCATACCCGAAAAAAAATACAAAAAATTTATTATTTATAATTTTTAAAGGCGTTGAAAGGATGAAAACTATAGGGAAGAAGTGATTTCAAACTTCAAGTGTCGTTATTTTCTTAAAAAATGTCATTTTGCATTTGTTGCTGGTATCCCCCCCTAGCCAGAAGTATATTCTTCAAAATAAAAAAAGTTTCAGTCGAATCGGATAATAACTTTTGGGGATACAGGTCCCACCGATTTGGATCAATTTTTTGACGCCTTGACTTTAACGACTCGCCAATGCCGTCTCCAATGATTAATTATAAAACAAAAAATATATTTCTATAATTTAAGACACCCTTAATACGATGCAAAAAGTCTCATTAAATTATATATAGTAGTTTTCCTTTAATTAATTCCTAAATATCACCTATTTTGGGGGGTCTAGTCTGGAAGGTCCCGTTAAGGGGGTAGCCACGGGTAATGCAGCGCGCTGTATACCGACACAATCTGGCCCGAAACATGGGTTTGGGAAATTACGTTGTTTGTCCTTATATGAGCAGATTTTGGGCTGGGTGAGGTCTCATTCGAAAGAGGAAGGATCAATGCATCCCGCCCTGGTCATGGTTCAACGAGATTATGTTGATATCTATTAATATGAGTGTCCAAAGTAGAGAAAAAATCAACAAAATACACTCGCAGATTCGAAGCATTTGTAGGTCACTAAAAGAGGTTTGTGACTCAAACGATGACCAGAGCGGGATGCATTGAACCTTCCTCTTTCGAATGAGACCTCACCCAGTTTAAAATCTGCTCATATAAGGACAAACGACGTAATTTCGTGACTGCATTCCCAAATACGAGTTCCGCCATATTGGCGATAATACAGAGCAAGCCACGTGACAAATTTAGTTCAGCTAGTGGATACGAGATGGCACCTACTCGAGAGGGCTGCCAACGTGGAATCATAGCAAAACTGAAGCGTTAACTGGATACAGTATTGTCTCGTTAGCGACTCGCTGGTCGGGACCGGCGTTGAGTCGGTATCGTGAACAGAACCCTAATTCCGAGTGTTCGTTTCTCGCTTCTTTCTGGCCGGAGGGGGGAGCAAGATGGAACACTGCGTGCGCGATGGTCGCAAGCGCTTACCGTGGGCACGAAAACCGCTTCGCAAAATCTTGACGCAGGCCCGTCACAAATCTTTTTTGCGCCCTAGGCGAACTTGTCAAATTGCGCCCTTTATTATAATACATTTATTTGAGTTTATTGGTGACCTTACTCTGAATTTTTATTCGTAGTTTAAAACAGTTACAGTGCAATTTGTAATATTTTATTTTAAAGTATATACATATGTGTACACACTGATCTCTGCTTGTAAGCTTGACTTGTCCCTGTAAGCAAAATTAGGCCACTGCCTAGGGCGGAAAGTCGACAAGAGATGCATAATGGTATTTTCATTGCTGGTGTTGTTTAAAATATACTTTAAAATAAAATATTACAAATTGCCAAGTTCGCCTAGGGCGCAAAAAAGACTTGAACCGGGCCTGCGTCAAGATTTTGCGAAGCGGTTTCGTGCCCACGATACGCGCTTGCGACCATCGCGCACGCAAAGGACAGAGTGTCAGGCGTCCGAAAGACGGAGCGAGACAAAACATCAACGCGTCGTCGGTCTCGTACCGTCCTCGCTCGCTTTCAGTGCCTCTCGCTCGCTCTCGTTCCATCTCGCTCTAGCTTTCGCCGGGCAAGAGTGAAACAAAAGTGGTGGGGATAGCGAAGAGTCGGTATCGTGTACACAAAATCGAGTCGCTAACGAGACAATACTGTACATGTGCCACAGTAAAAGCGTGATGCAGTCAATGTATGTATTTTCGTACGATTGTGGGTTAGGTTATATGTATTTTAGGCATACATTGACAAGGATCTGTTACGAACTGTATATGTTGAGCGTGCCGAGACTATGCTCAGTGCTTCTTGATCGATTTGTAATTGATCGAGCTGCGTTTAATAGAGCTGCAGTTGATGGCAGTAAAAACGATAGTTTGTGTAATATTGAACTTTATTATAACGGTCTGTCTCGTTCGAGTCGTAAGGACAATCTGTTCTGCCGACGTGTCGAGCCGGTCGCGCAGCGCGCACCGTTGCCACGATAGAGGCATACAGTGTTGTTGGGACGCAACAGTATACATTTACTAAATTAACGCTTTTACCGTGACATATACATCACTTGAAATCACTGCCGCATTTATGTTATAATTATATGACCACATTATTCAATATAAAAAAGGAGAGAATGGGACTTTTTACTAATACTGGAAATACTGATTTACTGATATCATATTTTCAAAATGTGAATGTTACAGCAAATATTTGTAATTATTTCTCTTATTATTATTCTTCGGACTATTGTATAAAACATATAACAAGGAAAAGTCTCCAAACCGGTCAACAGTTGACTCCCTGATTTTTTTTTGTAATTCTTTACGGTCCTATACAGAAATGGGCATTATTTAAATAAAAGGATATACTTCCGAATGGCCCCAGTGGCCGATTGACACGAGGTTTCGGGGACTGGTGGGGAGGGAGTGTGCATCCTAAATCTAAAATTCTATATAGCTTCGGGTATTTGTTAGTTTCCTTTGTTTATTTGAAGGCCTTTCATCTTGGGCTTCGAATAATTTTTCATCTTTCATTGCATCTTTATCCTAAGGTCGTATTCAGATATATTGGCCGGTCGATTCGTTTTCGCGAATAGCGATCGAGGAGAAATCAGCTACCACCATCTGACGCTGAGTTCACCGCGAGCCGTCAATGCGGTAGGACGTGTTTTGGTTTTGGTTTTGCTTTTGCTCGTGCTCGCGTGTGTTACCTACTGGCTATCGCGCTGTATTATTGTGTTCTCTCCCTCTTTTTTTTCTCTCTTCCCCGTCCTTGTGGTGCGGCGGAGCGTCGCGTTGACCAGTGTTTCTACTAACAGGGGCACTTGTTACTATAAAGTTATACAGCTATTGAATATTTTCTCATCATGGACCCAAAGAAACAGAAAATTCCCTCCACGTCTTCGTACGCTCAAATAGCGCAACAGACGCAGTTCCCCACCAGAGAACAGGGCATTGTATTAGATTCAGTCGAAGGGATATCGATCCAAGAATATGCTATTGCAATTGGGAAAATCATCGACCCGAAGAACATAAGATTCGTCTCAAGAATTTCGCATGGCCGTGTCTGCCTATATTTAAACAGTAAGGAGAATGCAGACAAACTCACCGAATCAAACAAAAAAATTGTTATTGGTCAACACGTGCTAGAAATTCGTTCGCTCATCACGAAGGCGAAACGTATTATTCTCTCTAACGTTTGTCCTATTATTCCTCACCATATCGTCCAAGAAGAATTGGTCAAGCATAATATTCGCCTCTCTTCTCAAATTACTTTTATGAGAACCGGCATCAATGATCCAAGTTATGCTCACGTATTAAGCTTCAGAAGACAGGTATACATCCATCCGGAGGACGTTACAAACCTCCCTGATGTGTTGCAGATAAACTTTGACAGTATTAACTATCTAACTAGATCTACCTATCCACGGAAAAACTGTTCTGCTTTCTTTGCAAGGAAGAGGGCCACTTAGCCAAGTTTTGTAAAAATGAAAATGTTAATCGTGCTCCTCAGCACTCTCCAAATTTATCGATCCTTACAAATGAAGGCACCTCTATTACTAGCTCACCATGCGTCACGGAGAAAATTTCGAGCAATCGTCCAATCACGTCTGAAGATAAAGATTTATCTTCCCAGCCAACTAGTTCTCTACTCCTCATGCCTCCACCTGCAACCCTTAAAAGGCCGCTGACGTGCTCTACATCCACCACGGAGTCTGTCTGCGGTCCGGAAAGCAAGCATGGAAACGAAAACGATGTCTCCACCTTAATCAAGAAAAAGGTTACAAAAAAACCATAACAGGATTCAAAAAGAAAAAAACAGAAATCTCGATCTCAGATCTATATTCTCAGATCTTGCCGGCCAAAGATCTAATTTCAAAAAACTCCGTTAGCTATCCGCTTGAGTTTGATGACATTATCGATTTTCTTATTACCACCTATGATAATCCAAAAGTTATGGAAAATGCCCTGAAATATACACAAGACATTCCTGCATTAACCGTCATGTTGTCAGACGTAAAGGACCTTCTTTTCGAGCGCAACTTAAAAAATCGCATCATCAGGATCTTAAAAAAGCTCATAAATTCCAATGCTAATTCCGATTTGGAGGATGGTTCCAGTACCGATTCGTGCTCTTTGGATACGCAAGATCTTTAATCTAATCTCGATTCTTTAAGCTCATCTATTCATCCCTCGCTTTTCCTGCTAATGGACAACAGGACGCTCAACATAATTTTTTGGAACCCCAGAAGCATCCAGCGAAGAGCTCCAGAAATCCGGTCCCAACTCCTCAATGCTGATGTTCTTATCTGCGTCGCATCTTGGCTCGCTCCTTCTGATAGGTTCTACCTTCCCGGTTTTCTGACTTTCAGAAAGGACAACACGCACTCTAGAGGTGGCGGGATCCTGGTTGCTGTCTGTAAGAAATTTTCTTTCTCGGAAATAAACAATTTAAAAACTCCTGATCAATCTGTTGAGATTTGCGGTATTCAAATCTCAAATCTAAAAACAGCTTTAGACTTAATAATCTGTTACAGAACCCCAGGGTTTATCCTCTCTCAGGACCAGTGGAATTGTGTTGTTTCCAATGTTGATAAAAACAACAATTGTATATTCCTGGGTGATTTCAATGTCCATAACAAAAATTGGAACTGCCGATATACTGATAGTAACGGGTCGAGACTTGAAATTGCTGCGGATTACAATGATTTATTCTTACATAATGCTAACACAGATACTCACATTGATATCCATCGTTCTCTAAAATCCAATCTTGATCTTGTATTCTCCTCCGTAAACCTCTCTGACAAAATTGAAGTTAAAGTCTGTGATGAAACATGGGGTTCTGATCACTTCCCTATCTACATAAGCGTTAACATGGATAAATATTTCTATAACAAAAGATCATTTAAGCTCAAATCTGTTCGTACAGACTGGTTAAAGTTTGGTGAAGAATTAGAAAATTTTTACCCTCAATTCACTTCTACCGGATACGAGTTTTCTCCGCCTACCTCACAGTATTGTATGCTCACGTGCGCGATCGTGGAAGCGGTCAAATGCTGCACTTCTGTAAAAAAGTTCTGTCCGCATCTGAGAAGGAGTAACCCGGCCCCCTGGTGGGACGCCGAGTGTGATAAAGTCAAAAGGCTCCGGAGAGCTTCCTTTATAAAATGGGAACACACGCACAACTTAGAGGATTTATTAAACTATAAAAAGATGTGTGCGATAGCTACTAAAACTTTAAAAAATAAGAAAAAGGAGGGCTTTAAGTCATTCGCTGAAAGTATCAATCTGCACACTGATCCCAAATATGTATGGGATAAATGTAAAATTTTCAAAAATAACTGGACCAAAGTAACTCCTCAACACTGTGCTAATAACTCAGATAATGTAAATAAAATTGTGCTCGCTTTAGATAAGATCGGTCCTCCCTGGGCTCCATCGGATCCTCTATGAGTGCCTCCTTGCCAACATAACTCTTTCTTTGACTCTCAGTTTAGTCTGTCAGAGTTTCATTCTGCTCTGGACCCTAAAAAAGTAAAATCTGCTCCTGGTATTGATGGCATTGACTTTGACATATTAAAGAAACTTCCCGTTAAATATAAAATCTTACTCCTCGAAATCTACAATAGAATGTACAAGGACAATGACTATCCATTAAGCTGGAAACATTCCTTTATCCACTTTATTGGTAAATCCAACGGCGTTGGTCTCCGCCCGATCTCCCTCACTTCTTGTCTTTGCAAACTCTTCGAAACGTTAATCAAAAACAGACTCCAGTGGTGGGCTGAATATAATAATATTCTCCCTCACAACCAGCATGGTTTCAGAAATGGTAAATCTTGCCTTGATAATCTTACCATCCTAGCTCTAAAGGTCTATGAGGCTTTCGCTGAGAAAAAAGAGGTCCTGGCCGCATTCCTCGATGTTCAGGGAGCATTCGATAATGTTTGTATTGACACCTTGCTTTCCAAACTCGCGACATTGGGATGTTCATTCAAGATACTAAAGTTTATAAAATTCCTGACTCACGAATGATCTATTTTTATAACTCTCTCTGGGTATGCACCTAGGAAAGTTTTCAAAAGCGTTCCGCAAGGCGGTGTCCTCAGTCCATTGTTATACATCTTATATGTTTCTAATGTTACGGCTAACGTGCAAAGCTGCATCTCAGTTTCCCAATTTGCTGACGACATTGCTGTCTTCCTCAAATTTACATTCATTAAGCGAGGTACCAAAGCTATTGCAAAAGCTATTAAAATAATAAAAGAAAATCTCTCTGATCTGGGACTGGATCTCTCTTCCAGTAAAACTGTTCTTCTACATTTTAATAACAAAGAAATTGTTCCTGGTTCCTCTGCTATTAAAATTGGTGACTACTCTGTTAAATCCAGCGCTTCTGTTCGGTTTCTGGGCATTATATTTGATTACAAAATGTCCTTCATTCCTCAAGTCGACCGTATAATCAAAAAATGTTCGCTCTCCCTTAATATAATAAAATTTTTACGCGGTACTTGGTGGGGCTCTGACCCTGTTACCCTCATTTCTTTATATAAAAGTTTCATCCGTTCTATTCTCGAATATGGTAGTTTCATTTACTTCCCAAAACGGCAAAGTATATCTGACAGGCTCGAAAAGCTTCAGTTTTCGGCTGTAAGGCTAGCCCTTGGTTACCGCAGAAGCTCTCCCACAAACATCATGTTAGCTGAATCCAAACTTCCTCTCCTAACAGAACGTGCTATGTTCCTATGCAATTGCTTTCTTGCAAAAGTCCGCTCTAACAATAACTCACTTTGTCTTAATGCAATTAAATGCTATTTTAACATAATGAAGAACAAATCTGTCTTTTCAATTGGGATACTAAACAAATGCATATCATACTCTAAGGTTTACTCTAACAGAATAGATTCCCGAAATCATTTCAATATCTTTTGTCACGACTTCAGTACGCTGGTCACTACAATTCCATTTGACTATTCTCTCGGCCTGGATCTCAAAAAAGAAAAGGACCCTAACCTGTGTCTGGATGGATTGGTAAAGAGTTCCTCCGCCTTCTCCATATTCACTGATGGCAGTAAAATCCCAAGTTCTAATTATGTTAGCTCCGCTTGCTTTTGCCCTGATCTAAATATTTGCTCATCAAAAAGTATAGACCAAAATGCTTCAGTGTTTACAGCTGAGTGTATTCCTTAAGTGATGCTCTCGATATTGCGTTATGCAATAATAATAAAAACTTTCTCATCTTTTCGGATTCTCTCAGCGTGTTGCAAAGGATTAAATCCACTAAGTTTGATGTCAGAACTAATATCTATATTCTTGATATCAAAAAGAAGTATAATCAATTTCTCCACGACAATCCTAATAATGAAATCAGATTTTTTTGGATTCCGTCGCATTCGGGGATCCGGGGTAATGATGTTGTGGATGGGCTGGCGAAAGGTGCTACCGTCTCCTGCGCATTAGACATCCCAAGAATACCTTTCACCGATCTTTCGGAGTTATTAAAAAAAAAGACCCTTCTCACATACGGCCAAAATAATAAAGGACCAAGGGATATATAAAGGTAAATTCTATTTTCAACACTACCATAGTGACAATCGTACGCCGTGGTATGAGAACAAAAAACTATCTCGGCAATTTATTGTTACTTTAAACAGAAGCAGAGCGGATCAGTATCATTTGGCCGCTCCCTTAGCTCGTATTGGTTTTATCGATAGTCCTAAATGCAAATGTAATCTTGAAGACGAAACTCTTAATCATGTCCTATGGCAATGTAACTTATATAACGTCCAAAGAATGAAACTAATATTTAAGCTGCGTAAAATAGATCTTCATTTGCCGCTTGATGTCGCGTCATTAATTGCTGGTCATAATATTAAAGCTTGCCACTATATTCTTGCCTTTCTAAACAACTGTAATTTGCGTATCTAGGATGAATTAACGGTTCAATCTTACTGTATACTTCTGTATGTACACACTGATATCTTTGTTTCTTTTTTATGTTTCTTCCCTTAAATACTGTGCATTTCCTGTAATACTGTTTTAATAAATCTCTTATGAGATTAAAAAAAAAACATCTGACGCTCGTGGATTTGTCAGTTGGAATTTTTGGCCCCGTAGGGTATGATGGAGTAACGGGAATGCTGCTTGGCTCCGCCTGAACGTAGCCGCGTGGCTGTTATTTATTATTATTGTTAGCCTAATAGTTGTCTGCGTTACGAAGCTATGTGTAGACCAATGCGAGATGAAGCTTTCGAGAAAGAATCAGTGTTCTGACCAATAAAACTCCTGAATTTGTTCGGAGCTAACGCACACCTATTCTGATGTATGTACTTCTACGTTCAGAGCTCGGTTCCGCCGACACGTTAGGAGTTTGGCGCTACCCCCACCACTTCTGGCACACTCTTGTTCTGCGAAGACGAGAGCGAAATAGAATGATTATGAATCAGGAATCGTTGAGAAAAGGAGCACCGGGGCAGGCAAGCGGTATGGTGCGAGAATACGCGTCACAAAACTCACCGGGCAATATAAATATCTGAATACGACCTTAGAAGCTCGAATAACCGATGAGAACCTTTGTGGCCCGAGCCGCGCGAGATCGTGGTTGCTCGACGATGAAATGGTACTGCCGATAGATACGCGGCTGCCTGGTGAACGCGAGAGGGAGCTGTTTGCTATTTTCATATTCTATTCTGAATGTGGAAAGAAATCCTAAGCTGTTGCGTTGTACTTGTAAGAATTTAAACGGAAAGTATGCTGGTAGTGCAAACGAAGAAAATTCATTGTAGATTTTAATTACTTGAAATGTGCTTATGCTACAATATTCTACGTTGGCAGTAAGGAATTATAAGCGAAAAGAAAAAATAGATGAGGGGATGTCCCCAGAAAATGAAGTTTGTTAGCTTAGGTTAGTTATTTTTTATTAGCAAAACACTGAAGCAGAACCTGAAAGTTATATACGTATTACAAGATAATTAAACGTCCTATGCAGAAAGCAGTTGAACAAACATTATTTATAAAATTGCGTTGGTGCAATAGTGACTTAGATTTGGGGGGGGGGGGACTGGTTGCGCGCGTACGATCCGTAGAGTAGGAGAAGCCGCAATAGTGGAGGGGATCAGTCCTGGCCGAGCCGCCGCGGAGACCTCTCCAGACATATTTTCCCCAACGCACAGAAATAATAATTTTCTAAATCAACGATATAACGAACCAATATGCGGCAAACATACATTCTAAAGCTAACAAGTTTTGGAGGGAAATAGGAGGAAGATGGATAAATAAAATAGAGAAAGAATATGTTTTAAATGATACCCCCCCCCCTAAAAAAAAATTTCCAGACCTGGTCTGTCGCAGAAATTTTTTTCCATACAGCGAAGGCAACAATTTGCTCTACTTCGGCAACCACGGTAGGAAGGAGCAACAAATGGGTGATGTAGATTTTAAATTGTGCGCGTATCAACATCATAAAGTACATATCATTGCATATTATATGCATTGTACGTACGATACATCGCTATGGATGTATCAATGTCGCCGCGACGCGGATTGTGTTTTATGGTTCGTCGGCGAACTTAAAAATTTGGCAGATTTTGCTAAGCCTGTTCTAGCCAATAACACTCCAATGCTAAATTTAACTCACGAACAGTGCACAGCATTTCGCAATGCAACACATTGTCATATTTGCGAAGAACCATTCGAGGCTAGCGATATACGATTCCGCGATCATTGTCATCTATCCGGACGGTTTAGAGGTCCAGCACATTCGGAGTGCAATGGGTACATCCCCATAGTTTCCCATAATTTATCCGGCTACGATTCACACTTTATTATCGAGAAAATAGCTACCGCTTTCGAAGGCAACGTTGATGTATTACCCATAACGAAAGAAAAGTACATTTCATTCACAAAAAATGTTGAAGATACGGCTGACTCAGACTCGCGAAAATGTATTAAATTACGACACACGCCGAGACTGTGTGGCAGCGTTTCGGGATTAGAACCTTGGGCGAATACAGCGATTTGTATTTGAAAACAGATATTTTTTAAAATTTTCGCGAAAGTATCAAGAGTTACGGATTAGATTCAGCGCATTATTATACTCTACCTGGCTTTACATGGGATGCCATGCTAAAACATACCAAAATTACGTTCGAATTGCTCACAGACGTTGATATGGTCATGTTTATCGAACGCGGTATACGTGGTGGTTTAAGCCAATGTTCCGGAAGATACGCACAAGCCAATAACAAGTACATGCCATCTTACGACGCATCGGAACGGTCATCGTACTTGATGTACTTTGACGTGAACAATTTGTACGGATGGGCAATGTGCCAGCCCTTACCATACGCCAAATTTCAATGGGTCGAAGATGTCGCAAATTTTCACGTGTCTTCGATCGCTGTCGATTCGCCCACGGGATACATTCTCGAGATAGATCTGGAATACCCGCAACGTCTGCACGACGCTCATGCTGATTTACCGTTCTGCCCGACGCGTGCCAAACCACCTGGCAGCAGAAAGGACAAGTTACTCGCGACGGTATACGATAAACAGCGTTACGTTATCCATTATCGCAACCTGAAGCAGTGCACGCTTCATGATCTTCTTATTACAAAGATATACCAAGTGCTTCAATTCGCTCAATACCCCTGGCTCCGCGATTACATCGAACTCAATACACGGTTTAGAACAAGCGCGACAAAAGATTTTGAAAAAAATTTGTACGAATTGATGAACAACGCGGTATTTGGCAAAACTATGGAAAATGTACGAAATCATGTGGATGTAAAACTTTTAACACATTGGGATGGGCGATATGGCGCGGAGGCAATGATCGCGAAACCGAATTTCCACAGCAGAAGTGTTTTTTCGGAAAATTTAATAGCTGTTGAATTACGAAAACTCGAGGTGAAATTCAACAAACCGATATATTTGGGTACAGTATTGTCTCGTTAGCGACTCGCTGGTCGGGACCGGCGTTGAGTCGGTATCGTGAACAGAACCCTAATTCCGAGTGTTCGTTTCTCGCTTCTTTCTGGCCGGAGGGGGGAACAAGATGGAACACTGCGTGCGCGGCGAGCGTGCGCGATGGTCGCAAGCGCAAAGGACAGAATGTAAGGCGTCCGAAAGACGGAGCGAGACAAAACATCAACGCGTCGTCGGTCTCGTACCGTCCTCGCTCGCTCTCGTTCCATCTCGCTCCAGCTTTCGCCGGGCAAGAGTGAGACAAAAGTGGTGGGGATAGCGAAGAGTCGGTATCGTGTACACAAAATCGAGTCGCTAACGAGGAAATACTGTATGTGCATTCTGGACGTATAAAAAATTTGTTTCTATGAATTTCATCACGAGTACATGTCTCCCCCGCACGGACAAAATTTTAAAATTCTATATACAGACAGCCTCATTTATCACATTCAATGCGAAGATATCTACGAGACCATAAAACATAATATCGATAGATTTGACACATCCGATTATCCCATCGACAATGCATATAATATGCCGCGCGTAGATAAGAAGGTTCCGGGGCTGATGAAGGACGAAAATAACGGTGTGATAATGACCGAATTCGTAGGTCTTAGCGCGAAAATGTATGCACTCCGCGTAGACGGCAAAAAGATACAAAAAAGGCGGAAGGCGTCAAGACCAACGTCGTAGCTAGGACGATAACTTTCGACGACTACGCGGAGTGTTTGCAAAAGGAGATCGAAATGGTTCGCAGACAATCATGCATATGGTCTAAGTTGCACAAAGTATAATTTCGGAATCCAAAATCGCTCTAAGTCCATACGACGACAAGCGGTATATCGTACTCAATTTGATCGACACTCTACCCTGGGGACATGACAAAATTCCGTTATGAAGTTCCATTGTAGAATAGAAGTTGTATTTATTAACACATTATTATAAATATTGGAATTATTATGTAAAATAAAATTGTTCACTCATGTATATGTATTAGGCCGTCCCGAAAAAAATGAAAATGATTGTTGCGTTGGGCCTTACTGTGGGAAAGTTGTGTCTTGGGATCAATAACAACTGTGCAAAATTTCAGCCCTGTGAGTTAATATCTTCTATTCCGGCAAGAGCCTTGAAATTTCGAAATTCGAATAAAAAGTAGAAAAATGATCTTGCAGCCCTCCTCCCACGCATCTGACAACAGACTGAGTCAGAACTCATCACGTAAATGTGGCTGCTTGTGAAGTTCCTCCGTTTCCCATTCCAACCACCCCATCTTGTGGACTAGAAGGCGAAATTTGATAAAAAGAGTCCTAACCGCGGAAGGATACTCGAAGTCGGGTTTATAGACTTGATGAAGTGAAAACATTACATTTGTACTCAAAGGCTAGCATATGACTGCGCGACTCAAGGATGACCCAAATGAAGCCATCCCTTGCGTCGGCTCCAAATATTTTGCTGGATGCCTCTGTTACGAGCTCCATACGCTTCACAGCATGAGCGTGGCAAGGGTGTGCCTCGAAGTCCCAGGATTTAGGGGATCCCTTCCACCTCCAGCATTTTTTTTCAGGGAGATGGTTTCAACCGAGTCGAATATACGTGGTAAAGTTATTGGACATACGTCCCAATTGATCAAGTCAGTATGATCGGTAGCATCAAAATTCAACGAAGGTGGAGAACATTTTCGGATTTCTACCGACTTTAGTTCCCTCGTGCTGACAGCACGATACGCACAGCAAGTTCTCTGATGTTGTCTCTGTCACCAGTTAACATAGCCAAATATATTATATTATATTGTTGCGAGCACCGGGTGTAGGCCCGTGCATGGCCTGCTGGCACTCGCAGCTGAAGAGAGAAGAAGGTCGGCTGCCTGGAAGGACGATCGGCATATCGACCAGAGGGACTGTTTTGTACCAAACGCCATAGCGTTCGGACGTAGGGGTTTAGCTTGTACCATTGTAAACCTATTGCTACTACTGAAATATAGTTGTGCAGTGTGTACGCCCGTATATTATTCTCTCTTTAGCGCCGGGGTGGCCAGCGGGGAGACATCCCGGCGCAACATTATATTATATTATACAATACTCACGTTACTTAGCCAAGAAATACAGGTCAATCATTAATAAGATAATTTCAAATAACATATACTTCGCCTTATCAGAAAATGTCCTTTTGGCTATGCTAACTGATGACAGAGACAACGTGGAAGATCATAGAGTCTACCTTTTGCTTTCAATTGCTTTCTAGCACCTATAGAAACAGCCACATCCCTTATTATTAATGTATCTGTAACTGGACGTGAAAATGAAAATCTACATACTTTACAGAAGGAATTTGTATTTTTTTTTTTGTTGCGTAAACAGTAACTATTGCATTTATGCATTTGATGTGCAATTACACGTCTATATAATTCTGGCGACACATGCGATGATGGCAATCTGCAAGTGACGTATTTCTTAAGGGGTCGTCATTCTGGTAATCACGCCGAAAAATTCAGCAACATTCAGGCTTTTTTTCTTAGTGAATACAATGAATAACAATGTCAAACTTTTTTTTCATTTATTAAGCTACTTGTAATGTATACGGAACAATTTTTTAAATACACTTTTAAGTGTGTTTTGTCAATGTTATCTGGAGTTCAAAATCGCGTGTTTAAAAAGAAATACCTCCCTGGCGGGAGTGATTTAAGCTCACAAACTCATCAGAAACCATAAAACCAAACTGATTCTTAATCATTATGAGTACCGCTATCACAGGTGCCAGAATTAGCCACGCAAGTCAAAATTTAACAAAATTGCGCGCATTCAAACTTCAAGTTTCGAAAGTTTCCATTCTTACTTGAAGTTTGAATGCTCACTTTGGGGAGCCGACCACATAATAATCACGCGCATCCAGCCTGCGCATTTTCACTAGTCCAATTCAACATCCAACACAATTTTATATATAATGTTTGTTCATAACTGCTTTCTGCATAGGACGTGTAATAAGTGTATTTCATGTTCTGTTTCGGTACTATGCTGATAAAAAACTGTCTAACCTAACAAACTTCATTTTCTGGGGACATCCCCTCATCTATTTTCTCTTTTCACTTATAATTCCTTACTGCTAACGTAGAATATTGTAGCATAAGCACATTTCAAGTAATTAAAATGTACAATGAATTTTCTACGTTTGCAGTACCAGCCGACTTTCCGTTTAAATTTTTTGTAAGTACAACGCAACAGCTGAGAATTTCTTTCCTTATTCAGAGTAGAATACGGAAATAGCAAACAGCTCCCTCTCGCATGCACCAGGCAGCGGCGTATCTATGGGTAATACCATTTCAGTGCAGAAATAATCTGCTCTAATACCGACCTGCCAAATCGGCCAGGTCACGTGACGTGTGTACCCCCTTAATGAATTCTGCTATATCTTCCTTCGAAGATTCAGCGATTATAGGAGTATCTTCAATCCAAATTAAAAGATGAAAATGTTGTGATCCCCTGCTTTGATATTCTCTGCGCCAAAAGTAATGAGTGACCTTCCCAATCGGATTGTCGGGCGAACAAATGAAGTCCACCATAGCGTGGAATGCATTATCTGTAAATCGAGCAGTTGAAACGGGATCAGAAGCAATGAGTTCGTTCGGGGACATTTTTGCCACCGATGGGCCGTTTACTTCACGAAGATATTCTATTAAATCTGTCCATAGCCACTCACTTGGACTGAGCGTGAGGAACCACGTAGCTGGTCCATAATGGTGTATCATACAGTTCAAATAGCTGATCTTTACAGAGTTGCTCTAGAAAACCAGCAGCTGTGTATTTTTCACGTGGATTTACGACGTTCATTTTGTGAAAAATACCAGCGTTCAATTGCCGCATATAGGTATCGTGTAATAAATGAAAAATATATTGCATGTTCAATCGAAGTTGCGAATGCTTGGATATCAGTATGGACTTAATGAATTCATGATCAGTCAAACGAACCAATCTTTCTTTATGCTGTCCGTTCATCCCATAAGGATATAAATCTGGGAAACATTTCACATGTAATTGTTCAGCACGATGGCCCAACGGAATGCCATGAACTTTAAGCATTTGATAGAGTGCGGTAGCAGATTCATTAACCCTTTTGTCATACATTGGATAAATCATAAACTGATCATAATATGAATCAGATTGTGACATTTGCGTCAATAATGCACATTTGTTGTTTTCATCGATACAGTATTTCCTCGTTAGCGACTCGATTTTGTGTACACGATACCGACTCTTCGCTATCCCCACCACTTTTGTCTCACTCTTGCCCGGCGAAAGCTGAAGCGAGATGGAACGAGAGCGAGCGAGAGGCACTGAAAGCGAGCGAGGACGGTACGAGACCGACGACGCGTTGATGTTTTGTCTCGCTCCGTCTTTCGGACGCCTGACATTCTGTCCTTTGCGCTTGCGACCATCGCGCACGCTCGCCGCGCACGCAGTGTTCCATCTTGCTCCCCCCTCCGGCCAGAAAGAAGCGAGAAACGAACACTCGGAATTAGGGTTCTGTTCACGATACCGACTCAACGCCGGTTCCGACCAGCGAGTCGCTAACGAGACAATACTGTATTAAGTGTTTCACCTTTAACGTCCGCGATTCTTGAACTTGAACGTTCTCATTATTATTATCATTGGCAACAACTTCTTCTTGAAATTCTGTGTCTGGTAATTTGGCACTCAGCAATAAATCGTGCCATTGTGGTAAAACAATTTTTGAGTATAGAGGATTATTGGCTTTCAACCATACTAAGGCATTCCATACTTTCTTCAAGTCAACTAACTTTTCTCAAACTATTTTAGATTTTGTTGGAACGCCCCGCACCAATATGTATTATTCATAATTTTGATTTAAAGGTTCTGTCGAAGGACAGATTTTTTAAAAATTTTCTTGTAACGGCAAAGGAAGGTGAAATGTTCTCCCCTTTACTTTGGGAAACATACGTTTATGTGGCACATTTTTTTACGCATTACTGTATCCATTCTCACAATCGTTTGAAACGGTTTAGCTCTTTGAATGAGAATTCGTTCGTAATCGTTCAACACTGATATTTCTGGAACTGGACATACATCAAGGTTATTTAAAATACATTTTGGTGGTATGGAATCTTTGCGAATTTTATCGTGACAATATCAGCAAATAAAACGCATGTCACCAATTTTGTATCCAATATGATTTAACGATGTTTGCATTACACTTCCCTTATATGTTCTCTTAGAAATATCAAGCTTACGAACATCTATTTGAAAACAAAGTTTCTCGCAGCAAACGCACGGGATGCGTGGTGTGTCCATAGACCGCTTTGTGAAAGCTTTAAATGCTAAAGAATATCGAGATATAATCTCATCTTCGTTCAAGCTTATTTCAGTATTATTTTTGTGTAATGCTTCAGCTTCGTTCCGAGCTTGCAGTGTTATTAGTGTAAGTGTTTCAAGGTTACTATAGTTTAATGTTTTGTCTAAATTATCTAGGATTTTATAAATTTTGTATATCCTTCTCGTCAAATATTGTACATCCGGAAAGTGAGGTGCCAAAATCTCAATGGCAAAAAAAATTGGACTTATATATTTTAGGGTTTATGTAACAACCATGAGAATGACCAACTTTTTCAGCATGCACTTTATTAGAACAGCTACTGATATGGTTGTTCAACTTATGTACCTTTTTTAATGAGCATTCTAACAATCGTTTGAAGAAATCCTGTAAATTATTCAGAATTTCAACATCTTTTGTTTTACATAGATAACTAGAATGCCATGCTTTTGTCGTAGTCTTCGATTGCAATACAGGTAGAATGTTTATAGCTTTCCCTTTCGAATTCAGTATGATTAATTCAGAACCGCTGAAAGTATGGTACGAACCTTCCGCAAAATATGATTCTGAAGAAGACCTATGTCTAGATTGCCCACACAAAACAATAATCCTGTCATCAACTTCTAAACATTCTGCTGCGCGCGTTAAGGAAACTTCCACATTTTGTTTACAATCTTTCAACAGTTTCCTCATTTTCAAAATGTTATTTTGCCTAATTTTTTAAAGTTCTCTGATATAAGTTTCTTTGTTCTTTGTGGTTGCTATATTGTTATTTGTTACAGCAATATAACGATACTTTTTTACTATTTTTAGAGCAGTACGACGTTTTCCTACTTTATTATAATCATCTTCTTTACGTATTTGATCATAATATACCTTCCGCGTTTTAGAGATAACTTCTTTATTTAGCTGATAATATTTTTTTCGCTTTTCGCATGTCACTTCTTTATGTACATTATAATATTCATAATTATAAAGTTTTATTATGCCTTTCTCCCTTTTTTACAATCTCTGCCTTTTTTCGTGTTACCCTCCCCTTTCTTTGCTTTATAAACAACTTTTCTTTTTAACCTAATATCCTCTTTACGCTTTTTATAATAATTAGAGTTGTATTCTCTCTTATTACATGGTGCATATACATTACTGATTTTTTACTTTAAAACGAATGGTGGATCTGTCTGAATTATATATTTTGCATGTGTAGTGACTTCTTTATCACGAAGTCGTACATTTGGAACTGGAGATATTTCATATTTTTCATTAGTAATGTCACTTTGACCAATTTTAAATGGAGGATCATTTCCACAAGAAGGATTTTTATTAATTGTAGCACCAATTGCAGATTCATATTTGTGCACACAACGTGTTAATTGTTGGTCCTGAATGCATAGAAAATGTTCTATACGATTCGTTTGAAACGTATGGATCAAATGTTGACGCATCAACGCATGGTTCTACGTTACTTTGTCTGGTATGGTGTTAGGTTGAGCTTGTACATGTGGAAATTCAATAAATTCTTCGTCAATTGCACCGTCATGTTTGTTCAAAAAAGGGTATACCTTCTCCAGATAAATTTTATGATGACTATGCAACTTCGAGGAATTAAGAGAATCATAAATATAAACTCTTCATTCATCATGTTTATAGAAGCTACAAACCCAATGTCCCCCTGCATTGTTTCCAATTTTTTCGCATTGGTGCAAAATCTGTATGTGATCTTGATTTTCAGGAACTGGTTGAATTTTATCAGGCAATTAAACTCTCCACGTCTCGCGTGGTTTATAATTAGAGTTAGCTCGTAATAATTTATGAAAATATTCGATATGATCATCTGTTAACCATTCGCCTTTAATGATAATTTGCATATTATTATAACTGGGCGGTAACATATTAATACTATTAATTATATTCATGACGAATTATTATACTTTTATTTTTTTATATTTCTAGTACACTATTCGATTGTATATGATTCTATTGTAGTATACGATATAAGATGGTTTAAAGATTCAATAATATATATAAGCGTGGCGGTTATGCGATCGCGGACGCCCAACTGTATTAATAGTTGTTATACATATGTATATACCTATGTATATACCAAGTGTCAATCCATCATAACCTGTCAAATGTCAAATAAGGTAAGTTGTCCAAATTTGAAATGTCACGAGTTTTTACAGTGCATAGGAGACTGAATTATTGTCTCAATTAACAAAGTAAGTCGCCAAAATTTTTTAATAGATTTCGTATTTAGAGTCGCAGACTTGGAAGTTGTCCGGAGAAGGTTCGACAGAGAAGCATCTTCTTTCGCATCAGTTTCTGGAAATTTGTACCATGCATGTACAAAATAATATATTGTAACAAATTGCATTTAAATTGTCAGATATATTTCTATACCAGCAAACTATTTTTAATTTAGAGTTTTTATGGATCTTGTAGAAATGAAGAAGATGCACCGACTTGAAAGTTGTCCGGAGAAGGTTCATCAGAGAAGCATCTCCTTTCGCGCAGGTTTCTGGTAATTTGTCAAATAAGGTAAATCAACAAAATTTATCAAAAGACATAGTGTTCAGAAGATCATACCAGTATTGCCATCTCCTGGATTCGATCGTTCAAGCGCGATTCTTCCCAGCGTGGCGCCCACGCTCCTGTGAGGCATCGAACCTCCTTCCAGGGGGACCAAGCTGTCTTTGTTTGGCTGAAGTTATCCCGTTTAGTTAGCACCGCATTGGTAGGAGGCGCTAGGTACATCACGCACACATACCTACGTGTGTCAGCGAGCACGACACACAACCTTTCGATGTTGGTGAAATGTTACCATGACGACCGTCGTCATTTAGAAATGTTTGGCGCAGACACGAGGAAGTGTCCTCACTTTCCCTGGTTTACCCTTTCTAAGGCCGTCTGACCATGGATTGTCGCGTCAGTGACGCGTATGCAGCAGATAGAAGGATAAACATTGAAATTGAATATTTCTCCTTTTCTTAGGAAAAGAAAATATATTCAATTTCTTTGTATATCCTTCTATCTGCTGCATACGTGTCGCTGGCGCGACAATCCGTGGACAGGTTTAAAGTAAACGGTGCATTACACGTATACACATACACATACGTCCCGATTCACACCAATTCACACATTCACAGTTTAGTACGCACCTCATTGGTAGGAGGCGCTACAAACTCTGCTTCAACTTTCGTAAGAGGGAAGCTTGGCCCCCCTGCCTCCTTCTTCCTTTGATCGGCGATCGATGGAAGGGGGACCGCTCTGGTTCCGCTGAATCGCTTGTCGTCGTTAGGTTCTCTCTCGCGAACGTCGTGCTGCGCATTGCTTTGTTTTGGTGCGTGTGTCTAATATAACTCGTTAGACCGCTCGGTAGCTTTTTTCGTTCGCGAACGTTCGAAATTCGGCGTTCGATAACGACAGCTTTGTGCTTCTCTGTGCTTAAAACGCTTACTAACGCTTATCATGCTTTAAACGCCTATTAACGCTTATTACGCTTATTTAGATACTCTTTGTAAACGCTTAAGTGTAACGGCTTCCATTTGTTAGAACCATTAAATGTGTGTTCGCTTTATTATAATTGTTTGGATTGTGCATAACATAAAGAGAGGAAGAATCCCCAGTCCCATACGTGCGTGTTCCGCAAAATAGTCAACACATAGCATTAAGAATTATTAAGAAAATAGCTTATATGGTGAACTGCTTGAAATGTAGAGCAAGTCACATTAGTCTTTCTTTCACATTTCAATCTTTTGTGAAAGACATTCGTAATACTTTAATAAAATCCGCAGTAGTTGCCACGCTTTTCATTATTAAATCATTAATTTTTTAGATTCCCATTAACAATATTTTAATTCACCAATAAACATACTAAATTAATTGTATTCCAACACCAATAAATTGTGCGTTAAAAATATTGGATCTCTTCGTTCATTTTCGCTGAATTAATACCATTAGCATTTAAATTTCCTGCAACAAGACTTTCTGCCATACGCTCTCACCTCCTTCGGACACATTATGAAGTCTCTTCACTCACTATAGCAAATGGCCACTCTATTTCTATATAAGTTCTACGTTAAGTTGTATCCCCATAAAAAAACTTCAAAAAAGTAAAAAAATACGCCAAGTACATGCAAAAGTCGTGGACAGAAAAGTGTATCACAAAAAAATAGAACGTAATAATACCATAATTACAATATAAAAAAGATGTGAAATCAAAATGAGCTGCAAGTATATATTAATCATACATTCCATTACTCATAACGCGGACATTTTAATCCCATAAAACAGAATCCCATTTAAAAATATTGTCGAAAATTAATATGTTTACAAAACTAATGATATACAAAAATAGCGCCAATTATCACAATGACTATTTATACAAAGAAAAAAAAATGTATTAAATAATATTAAGCAGATGTATTTTTATACAAATAAATATTTTAATACGAATAAATATTTTGTTCAAAATACTATCGAGCCAAAATCATTATTCCTTTAAACATAAATTGCGGTAACTTGAGTAAATATTAACGGATCTTTATGAAACTTAAAACATAACTGTAAGAAACCTCTAGCGAAGCTGTAAAATGTATGCACAAAACCCTTATCTTAAGAAATATAATAATATTTAATTAAAAAGTATATAATACTGGACATAACCAAAGCTTTTCAACGTTTGCCGTTAAAAAGTATCGAGGCAATTTTGAGGTACGTATAACTTGCAGCCACAAAGTTTTTCCTTAATATACAAGAAAGATTTTCACCAATTTTCACACTGATTAATAAATAATTGTAGAAGATATGACTATATATATAAATCCCGCGCGGCACCAATAGTCAACGCGAGTGCTAAGACTGCTAACAAGGGAAGATCCCGAATCCGAAAATTCAAAAAATTCTGAAACTTTGTGGATATGTAGGGAATTTCCTCCTGATTACAACGCAATTTTTTTTGCTGCCCAAAATCACACCAACGGGGTGAAATTAACCCCTGAAAATTCGGCTATTTTTCGATTTTATTTTCTAACTCGCAATCTGTATGATATAGAAAAGAAATTTCAAGACAAAAGTTACTTCGTTTAATTAGATCTATCAAATGGTAAAAGTTGTATCACTTGTTTAAACAATTTCAAAAAAGATATAAACAAAAATATTAATAATGTTTTCTAAAATTCATTGTTTCACGTGAAATCTGAACTGGATGTTTAAATAATTATGAAACAGCATAATCCAAATTTTTTCCATACAATTTCAACTGTTGTTGTATTGCGGAAATATGCTCCTCGACAATCGAATAACTTTTGGATCCCATTGTAACGTACCTTAAGGGGGAACACTACTACGCTGGCCGAAAAAGTCAAGCGAAATTCGAGCGCGTGTTTATACTCGAGAGATAAGGGATCCGTCTTTAATTTGAAGGTAGGACGAAGCAGGCGGGACTACGCGCAGTTTTGGTTAATTTATGGCTTAGTTGGTAGAGCTGATCAAGTACCCGGAAAAAGCAAGCCGAGCCTGGCTCGGCTTGAAAAACCGAGCCGAGCCGGGTACCCGAAAGAACCGAGCGGCTCGGACAGAACCAAGTACTTGAATTTTTTTCAAGCGGCCCGAAAGAAACCGGGCGGATTGAATTTTTCCAAGCGGCCCGAAAGAAACCGGGCGGATTGGATGGAACCGAGCGGATTGAATTTTTCCAAGCGGCCCGAAAGAAACCGGGCGGCTTGGAAAGTAAGCGGGCGGGCCCTAAGAAACCGGGTGGCTTGGAAAGAAACGAACGGTCCGCTCGACCTTCATTCGGACCGTTCGTTTCTTTCCAAGCCGCCCGGTTTCTTTCGGGCCGCTTGGAAAAATTCAATCCGCTCGATTCCATCCAATCCGCCCGGTTTTTTTTCGGGCCGCTTGGAAAAATTCAATCCGCTCGGTTCCATCCAATCCGCCCGGTTTCTTTCGGGCCGCTTGAAAAAAATTCAAGTACTTGGTTCTGTCCGAGCCGCTCGGTTCTTTCGGGTACCCGGCTCGGCTTGGAAACCGAGTCCCGGATTGGTTCGGATTTCAAGCTACCCGAATATTCAAGTACTCGTACAGCTCTATTAGTTGGTTCCGCCTCGTAGCAGACGTGAATTCAGGGTATCGGAAAAGGGAAACAGGATTTTTTCTTTATAGCAACTCGAAGACTTTCTGTTTCTCTTCTCTTCGGACACTTTCGAACCGAAACACGTGTTGTCTGCCGCCTACCTCGAAGCAATGGATACATTGGCAGTAAAAGGACGGAACGCGGACTTTTGTAAAAGTGCACGGTAGTCCGTTCGTTGCACTTCTGCGAAGCACGTGTGTTTCGAAAATGTGCCGGCTTCTTTTTACCTGAAGCCTCTTGGCCTGGTGGGTGTCAACTCATAATGGAACGCGAGAAACTATTTGGGGGTAGAAGAAGTCGCATGGAAAAAATCTTGTCAGTCAGCAAGCAATCAAGTCGCAGAAATGTTCTCTGCTCAAAAGTATTACGCGAAGTTCTGGGTGTACCCCCGAACAACGAGGACGCAAGTGCTGCAGCGTGAGAATTTGCGCGGGAATACCCACGGCTCCGAACGCCAGGTAAAAATTCATTTCCACTAATTTTTATAACATAGGAACAACACGTCCCATGAAAAATAAATTAAGTGATCAGTGTTAGTAGGCGTGCAGTGAAGTGAATATTCGGTACATTAACCCGGACGCACTCGACGTTGCGACCCTTAACTTTGGATGGTGTCGTGTACCTGAGATCAGCTGTGCAGTCGGCGCGTCTGTCGATGACCAAGATCGGTTCAGTGACCTAGTGACTCAGGTTTTCAAGCTGTAGGTGAATTTTCGAAAGGGTGAGTTTTAGTTACATTATTGGCGACTCTTATTTTTTTAAATTTAACGCAGGTTATGGATTATTTCCGGCGATAATTCTCCAAATTTCCGTACGTAAATTTTTCCTCGTTGTTTGTAAACGGCCTTATTCACTATCAACAACAGTGTTGGCCGTTATTGAACTACAGATTTTTATCATAATAACCAACTACGATAACTTTTCGTTCGTTCCCTGCTGCATACCTTTTCGTTTGTACGTTATTAAAAAAGGAAATTTACACGTTCCTTATCCTCTCACTACAAATAATTATTATTCTCGATTCTTCTAAAAGAAAAACAACTGTGTATTCGTCTTTTTACATTACACATGATTTTCATCCATTTATCCTTTATTCATTATTCACTTTAAATTGCAAACAAACTATGGCAAAAGGTTAGATTTTTTTTTTACGTTTTTTTCATTTGTCATTCTACGCAATTTCCTTCGATGCATGCCGCCTTCCTTGTTCGTAGTCGCAGCGCGGCACGGCGCGTAACCACGCTAGCGCGGGAGCTCCAGCGGAAGGCTCGCGCTCTGATTGGTCGGGCTTTTTTCTTAATATCTCGAAAACGAAACCCCAGATCCCAAAACGGTTAAGGACTTTTCGATTTCTTTTTGCATCAGGATATTGCATGTTCCGGGATGTCCCTCAATTCTGGGACACCCTATATCTTACAGATTGCGTATTAGAAAATAAAATCGAAAAATAGCCGAATCTTCAGGGGTTAATTTCACCCCGTTAGTGTGATTTCTGCCAGCAAAAAAAAATGCGTTGTAGTCAGGAGGAAATTCCCTACATATCCACAAAGTTTCAGAATTTTTTGAATTTTCGGATTCGGGATCTTCCCTTGTTAGCAGTCTTAGCACTCGGTGCCGCGCGAGATTTATATATATCGTCATATCGTCTCCAATTATTTATTAATCAGTGTGAAAATTCGTGAAAATCTTTCTCGTATATTATGGAAAAACGTTGTCGCTGCAAGTTATACGTACCTCAAAATTGCCTCGATACTTTTTAAAGGCAAACGTTGAAAAGCATGGGTTATGTCCAGTATTACTTTTTAATTAAATATTATTATATTTGTTAACATAAGGGTTTTGTGCATATATTTTACGGCTTCGCTAGAGTTTCTTACAGTTATGTTTTAAGTTTCATAAGGATGCGTTAACATTTACTCAAGTTATCGCAATTTATGTTTAAAGAAATAATGATTTTGGACGTTGAAGAATTTTTTGTTTATAATTTTTAGCTCGAATAGTAATGACTGGATACACAAACTGTAAATAGAAAAAATGTGTGTCGTGGCGAGCTTTACAACACTATATTTTTTAAAATTCAGTTTAACAACATGTAATTTTCCGATCTTTCTCAGCGTTTGGACAATAATTTTTTCCATTTTCGAGCGCTAAGTCCCGTTATTGCATCCCACCCTTCAATTGTGAACAGTTCGAAAACTGCTTGCAGAAAATGTTTCTAACAATGGAGTGGGTCTGATTTCTGTTACCGGCACGATCAAGTGGGGTTTACTTCACGAAAGGCATACGACACGTGTTTATCGAACCCTTCGTTTCGCCGTTATTTTACAACGTCCCATAAAGCGAAATGCCACCCTGCAGCCCCTCGTTGAATTTTAAGAGATACAACATTACAAATATGATAATGATTTGGGATACCATTCCGAATGGCTCCATTGGCCAATCAGCACGAAGTTCGTGGGAAGGGATGGGGGGGGGGTGGACCACAAATCTAAAATTGTAGCTTCGGGTATTTATGAGTTTCCGAAATATTAATAAGAAATTATTGTTAACTCTTTTACAAATTATTTTTTTGAACTGCATACACGTAGTCCTAAAGCGACCTGTAGACGGTCAATATTGTTGTGTAATATTGGGGATCCAACCAGTCCTCCTTACCTCCACGTGCTCCTCAGGTGGCTAAATGGCACGCGTATTTAGCTGAAATTCAAAGCCAATTTTCTCGAAAACGAAGCGCGATATTAAAAAATTGTATTCAATATTTTCGTTCTATTTTGGCCCATGGAATCACCCCCTAGAGTATTGACTATCAATAGAATAACAAGTATCCATCCTGTATAATAATGTGTGTGGTTCAAATCTGCGAACTCTCATCGGCTCGCTACCACGATTTACACGCCCGCAAGCAGAGAGCGCGCCCCCCGAATTGATCTAGCCCCAACCAATACTAATATCCAGAACAAGTTGGAAAGTGGAATGCGTTATGTCGGAATAAGTCAACAGAAATACTAAAAGTTCCTTATTAATATCTCGGAAACTAATGTCTGAATGCGCAAAACGACAAAGTGTTTGTTTAGCAATATGTTTATTCCTTCAGGTTATAATTTATTAGAAATGTGGTCCTGCGTGTCGCATACAATGTTGTACCATTTCAATTATATTATTACCAACTCTCTTTCCACAGTATTCTAAACTTTCAAACACGGTCATTCTACGCGAAATCGGACACTTTTCAGAGTAACATTTGGGATTTTTGTGAAACTTAGATATGTTGTAGTCTGTAGTGATATATAAACGTAATTCAAAGGATTTTTCAAAATTGTGAAAATTGATTTTTTCATTAAATTATAACTGTTGAATTAAGGGGGCCGTCTCCGCGGGCCTTTGAATGTGTGAGTACGCTCACACAAGCTAGGAAAAGCGTGCACGTATACGCGTGTAGTAAGCAAATCGTAAATTACAACTTTCGTCCTGGAATCGGCCCGAAGGAAGTTTTTGCGGGTACAGTTGCCTTCAGTAGACATCTGTGCAGGGTGGTCTGGTGCGTTTGAACGCTAATAAGCACCCCATTTTGAAATAATAATGAATTTATGACTCGAAAACTGTCCGAATGAAGCTTCAAGGCTTCTCCGTTGGTGGCGCTAATGGTGCACTGCAGCCATGTAGCACCAGCGTGACGTGTAGGCAGGGCCGACGCGAGGTTAGCTGGCGCCCTTGTGCAAAAAAATTTTTGTTGTCCCCAATTTTTTGCACTTGTTTTCTATTTAATATGTTTAAAAGAATTACATTTATATTTAGTTTATGTGAGGTGTTAGATTCCTTTATTATTAAGCGTACGATCTAGTTTTTTTAGCGTCCCATTCGGCTGGCGCCCTTGTGCGGCGCATGGTTCCGCCGGGCCTGCGTATACGCGATGTAGTAAGCAAACCGTAAATTACAACTTTCGTCCTGGAATCGGCACGGTGGACGTTTTTGCGGGTTTAGTTGCCTTCAGTAGACTTTCGTGCAGGGTGGTCTGGTCCGTTTGAACGCTAATAAGCACCGTACGTTGAAATAATAATGAATTTACGAATCGTGTACTCAGGACAGCCCGAAAAATGACAGAATGAAGCTTCAAGGTTTCTCCGTCACCGGCGTTGATGGTATATTCGTGCCTTGTACCATCAAAACCGGTGGAAGTCCAATCTAGCCGATAAATGTAGGAAAGACATAGTTGCCGAGACGTATCGAGAGTCGAATCGCGCTGTTGCCGCATTTCCCCTATCAATATTTTTCCATCGAGGAGGCTTGAATGAATCACGGCGAAGCAGTTGGAGAACAGAGATGGGCAAAGATAATATCTGGATAAAGTCAAATAAAAGATACTACAGTATTGTCTCATGGAACGAGAGCGAGCAAGAGGCACTGAAAGCGAGCGAGGGTGGTGCGAGATAGACGACGAGATGTTGTTTGTCTCGCTCCGTCTTTCGGACGCCTGACACTCGTTCCATCTCGCTCCCCCTATCAGCTAAAAAGAAGCGAGAAACGAACACTGAGAATTAGGGCTCTGCTCGCGATACGAGCTCAACGCCGCGCCGGTCCCGACCAGCGAGGATTTGGGCTGTTCGGCGGCGCACAGTGGGGCATTTGGGGTCGATACACGGCACTAAGTCCTTTTACAAAAATATCGCTAAACTGCAAATTTTCTTTTACAGGTAGTTGATTGCAGGTATTATGATTGTTTTTCATATTCATTAATTTTTAACGCGACTACACGGTTTCGAAGAAGAGAACCACGAAACTCTTCAGAATTTGTATTGTTGTTTATAGTATTATTGTTTGCTTAATTCAACTAATTTTTGGTGGAATTAAGTGTTGAGGTATGTATTTGAAGTGTACCAAATTTGATTTTGATATCCCTGATATTTTTGGAATTATATCTTACTGAATGTCCCAATTTTCATTGTTTATTTTTAACGGGAGTTCAAACGAGGTAGTTAGAGGGACGAGAAGGGGTCTATGACGCTTTTTTGTTACAAAAATGCCTTTCCTGCCATTGAAATTCAAAGTAACTGAAGTCTTTTTACATGTGAAAGATGCGGAACTTTTTCCTATGTACAGTGTGCACGATATTGTCGGCAATTTGTAAAAAAGTACTATGACCCATTAAATAAACAAATTTCATTAATTTTTCTGTACCAATAGGATCACAAGCATACGTCCTAACTGAATGAAATGGAAAAATTAACGATAAATATATGATTTGGGTGAGAAAATGTTTTGTGCTGTGTTTCGACCCGAAATGCCCCACTCTGCGGCAACTTGTAATCTCGGTTGGAGAGGCGTACAATGTTGATAAAATGTAAAATGTCACGTTTTCAATATTCGGTAACATACTGCTGAGATTTTCCACATTAAAATGAATTCAAATGCGGTATAAATCGGATTATTTCTAGAACTGTACTAGATAATTAAATATAAATGCGAAACATTTCTAATCTAATAATGCTAAAAATAATCCGATTTATACCGTGTTTAAATTCATTTTCATCTGGAAAATCTCAGCAGTATGTTACTGAAACGTTCATGTCGATACAATAGAAAATGAGAAAATTTTACATTCCATTGAAACAAAGAAAATGAACAATCATTGATCAATCAGAAATAATATATATTTAAATATTTAATAATGAATAAAAATTTAAAAATTATTAATAATAATAGGGTTGCCGCCGCCGCCCCCACGGCGGCCCCCACGGCGGCCCCCTCGGTGGCCCCCTCGGCGGCCTCCTCGGCGGCCTCCACGGCCGTACTGTAACTTTTTCAGCTCCTTCTTCAACTGAAACAGTACCATAAAAATTACATCTTCTAGTTCTACGCCTACATATGAGCCGTTATTTCTTAAACTAGTATAAGTCCATTTATTCATACATTGGGATATTTAAGGGTATGCTTTTGAATCAACAAAATATTCGCATCCGTAAATCAAATCGGGTAATGTTTTTAAAACTATAAACTTGTGTAATTTTATTATGGAATAATAATCAATAAAAATGTTAAAGAAAACAAACGATTTTTTAGCTACAGATCGACTTATACCACTTTCAATAATAATACAGTATTGTCTCCGTAAGTGTTCGGTTTGGTGCACACGATCCGGGTTTGTTGCTATGTATCTCCACCACTTCTGTGTCACTCTTGCCCGGCGAAGGCGAGAGCGAGATGGAACGAGAGCGAGCGAGAGCCACTGAAAGCGAGCGAGACGACGGGATGATGTTTTATCTCGCTCCGTCTTTCGGACGCCTGACACTCCGTCTTTTGCGTTCGCGGCCGTCGCGCAGGCAAAGCGTTCCATCTCACTCCCCCCTTCGGCCAGGAAGAAGCGAGAAACGAACACTCGGAATTAGAGATCTGTTCACGACAGGAGCTCAACGCCGGCCCGACCAGCGAACACTTACGGAGATAATACTGTACACACACATAATTTCAACATAACTTACTTTTGCTAGAGCCTTCTCTAATTTGTCCTCCCTACTCTCATTCTTCTCCTCCTTCTTCTCCTTCTCCCCCCCCCCTCCACTTCCCCCCGACGGGGTCGGGACCGTATCTTTCATCTGGAAATGAAATGTTGAATGTATTATTTTTGGCAAATAGTAAGATGGTACAGCGTGATTCTCTCGCTAGAGTCCTCAAAGACAATAGTCTAAGAGCTGGCTATATAGGGGTCAACGTGACTCGATGCAGTCACAGTTCTTATTGTTGGATTAGTGTTGCCGAATGCGAAATCCCCATCTGCCGAGTCAGTCTGGAGAACTAACGCGGGGGTGGGCGGTCAAACAGGTAAAATTTGCAGCATAATAACGTCATTCTTGCTGTTCTGAAATTTCATATACTTATTGTTTACGCATTTAATGAACGATATGCAAAATGGCAGACCACCAAGTGCGCCCTAAAGGCGGTTGCCGTTCCAATATGCGGCCGACGGCGGTCCCACTAGGGCAAAGGAGAAACAAATGTATATTTCTCCCTTGCACTAGCGCGCAAGCCACGTATCGCGCTTTTCATCGACGCCTGTGTTAGCAATATTGAAGCACCACCGTGTAAAAGGGGCTGCAAGGTTGAGCTTACGCAGATGCGGCCAGCGTGACGCCTACAGCGACGATGGGCCCGACCAGTGCGACGCCATAAACATCATAAATTGGCATCGGGGTCCTTAGGAGTTTTCCCAAAAGGACAAGAGGGGACTTTCCACGGGACGGAAAGTCAGTCGATTACAGACCGGGACTCGAGAAAAACCTTCTCGACTCTACCGACTTTTAACAACGGAAGAAATAAAACTATAACGAATAATTTAGAAAGCGAGTTAATACCCTCAACTTTAGGATCTTCTTACATCTGCCAACGTCTTATCCCCCACTTGGTGGTCTGCCATTTTGCATATCGTTCATTAAATGCGTAAACAATAAGTATATGAAATTTCAGAACAGCAAGAATCACGTTATTATGCTGCAAAATTTTACCTGTTTGACCGCCCACCCCCGCGTTAGTTCTCCGGACTGACTCGGCAGATGGGGATTTCGCATTCGGCAACACTAATCCAACAATAAGAACTGTGACTGCATCGAGTCACGTTGACCCCTATATAGCCAGCTCTCGATCTACAATGCCACCAATAAACCGTGCCTCGCTGAGTTACGTGGAAGTGACGAATTCCACGTTCTGCATTTCTCAACAGATCTTTGCGAAAATGACGTCAATCGATGTCGTGCCGATGAAAATGGTACCACGCTAACTTCGTTAAAAATAGTCCGAATTACACGACATGATTTTAATCGGGAGAATGCCAGGAATGCATTGGTATCACTGCAATATCGATGCAATGAAGAATAAAGAATTTTTTAATACACCGTAATGAATCTCGTCGCGAGCTTTGACGTCCACGAAACTCAGCGAGGCGCGGCTTATTGGCGGCATCGCGTTTGAATACTCTAGCCAGAGAGTCACTCTGTATAATAGTATACAATATAATACTTACATTTTGTGAATCCTCCATAGCTTCTACTGCTCTATGTAGAGTTCGTGAGCCAACTGTAGCTTGCCACGCAACAAGTCCTTGGGCAGACTTATTTGTGGAGGAGGAAACACCTACAGGAGCCTTGGTTACGTGTGCGTGACTGATGCGTGCGCAGTTTACGCAACACAACCACCGTTCCTGTAGGTGTTCCCCTCCATCAGTGGCACCTCGACCACCCGATCCCTGGTTATTTAGCAGCCCGGCGACTATCTTCACAATTTCTTAGAATTCTTTATTCCAGAGTGAGAGAATCCGCGGATATACTACGGTATGACCCAACCAACGGAATGAACTGAAATTTTGAGGGGTTGGGCGGGAGGTGGAGAGACCCTCTAATATAAAATTTCAGCTGCGGATATTTCTTAGTTTCTGAGATATTAATAAAAAAATTTCGGCATAATACATTGAAATCTACCTATGTACACAGACGTTACTAACACAACCATCTTCTTCGTTTCACAGTCGACGATACAATGTACGATATTGACCTCATCGCGCGATGCTTGTAACTGCATCAGTTTTTATTCCCAATACAGTACAGTAATACTAGAGTATTTCCAAAGTCACATCGGTTCGCTGTCGTGCTTACCGCGCCCCACTCACTGGTCTAGCTCCAACCGGTGGCCGATCGAGACGAAACTTGCCGAGTATTACGAGGGGTATTACAAAATTTCAAAAGTGGAAAATGGCGGGGGAGGGGCAGAAGGGCTCACGGGTAGGGAGACCTCCACTAACGTAAATAAATTTCCAAAATAAATTAACAATTTTTTATTAATATTTCGGAAACGAAATATTAAAGAATACCCGAAGCTACAATTTTAGATTTAGGGTTCACACCCCCTCCCCACCCCACCCCACACCCAAACCTCATCTCGATCGGCCACTGGTGCCATTCGGAAGTATATCCTTTATTCGTTGCATTTATTCGAATAAAACTTTCGAATTAAAAAAAAAGGTAATTATGCAGAACTGGTGTTTCCTCATCGATTTCAATTATTTTTGGATATGTTGCCGGGGATATGATTCTGAACAACTTTTTCCTATACATGTTACCGCCGCTCGACCTTCGTTGCCGAGATATTTGCCAGAAACTATCGGTATAATCCGACCATTGTTATATAGTCTGTTGAAAACCTTAGTGTTAACTTAATTTAGTAAGCGCTAGTAACTGTAAGCCCTTTGTTCATATAGTTCTTCTGTAACTATGGGATTTTCTGTCCCGGATAATAAAATAATATAATAATAATACCGATAGTTTCTGGCAAATATCTCGGCAACGAAGGTCGAGCCGTGGTAAAATGTATAGGAAAAAGTTGTTCAGAATCATGTCCCCGGCAACATATCCAAAAATAATTGAAATCGATGAGGAAACACCAGTTCTGCATAATTACCTTTTTTTTTATTCGAAAGTTTTATCTCTCACTTTCGAACAAAGAATTCTAAGAAATTGTGGAGATAGTCGCCGGGCTTCTCAATAACCAGGGATCGGCGGGGCTCGAGGTACCACTGATGGAGGGGAACATCTACAGGAACGGTGGTTGTGTTGCGTAAACTGCGCATGCATCAGTCACGCGCACGTAACCAACTCCTTCGGATTCACGTTTCACGTTCACGGTTCGCGTTTACGTTTTTTGTAACGGGCAGTAGGATTTTGAGTTGTGTTGCGTTGTGTTTGTGTTTGTGTTGTGTTTGTTGGTTTAGTGTGGAATGAGTGACACTCTAAATGCGAATATGCAGGATGTGGAAGAAGATATGGACAATAATTCTCCGTTTCGTCCACGAAAATTACGTCCGTCCGCAAGGAGATTTTCGAAACGGAAAGTACATCGCCAAAAGAGAAGATCTTCAGCCCTTCAGAAGAAACAAGAAAACGAAAAAACGGCAGACGACACTGCCGTAGGACATTCAGAAGAAGTGGCCGAGGAACGTATGGTAGAGGAACCATCAACATCCGATGGACAAAATCATACGTACCAAGAGATAATGCACTCGCCATCCGATGAAGACACTGATACGGCCAGTTTGGGAGAAACTGAAGAGGCGCTTCAAGAATTTGATGTTGAAAGTAACGAAGAAGAAAACTTCGTTATAGAAAAAGTTGCGAAGAACGAGTCGCAAGAGCAATCGCGTCTCCTAAATAGCAACGATGTCATGAATTTTCAAAATGTGCTTGCTCAATTGCAGAAAATAGGTAAACATGCAAAACATAGAGAAGACTGCGGCATTGAACACCTACGAATAACTGGTGTGAAACGGTGTGGCTTCAAGAGCATCTTCAGCGTAATGTGCACTTTATGCCATTACAAAGCTGAAATCCACAATCAATCGAACGAAGCCGAAGAAGTGGATAGCAATCAGGGCGCCGTTAATGCAACAATCTTATGTGGAGGCAGTTATGCTCAGTTGGAACACACTTTTGCAGGAGTGAACATACGTTGCATGTCGAAGAAAGAATTCGTGAAGAATCAAGATGAATTCGTCAAGTCCGCAATTGCCGCTGCAGAAGAAGAGATGTTAGCAGCGGCTGAAGAAGAAAAACGTTTGGCGATTGAGAGAGGCGACGTTCTTCCCGGGTCAGGGACCCCTCACATCCCCGTTGTGGCCGACGGAAGCTGGATGAAGAGATCCTACCGCAGTGGATGTTACGATTCTGCGTCTGGAGTCGGCGTGATAGTTGGCTATCACACGAAAAAAGTATTATTTTACGGCGTTCGGAACAAAGTTTGCAGAATTTTTCGGATTGCTGCGAAAAACGAGAAAGAACCCCGAAAGCACACATGTTTCAAAAACTGGAAAACATCTCGAGCATCGACTGCTATGGAAAGCGATGCTATAGTAGAAGGATTCAACACTAGCGTAGAAAAACGTGGGCTCGTTTATTCTACACTGATTGCTGATGGGGACAGTAGCGTGTATAAGAAGATTATTGATGCGGACCCATATAAGAGACAGATTCGTGTAAAAAAGATTGAATGCACGAATCATTTGTTGCGAAACTTTTGCACAAAAATGAAAGCGATTGTAAAAAAGACCACATCTGGACCATTGAGACAAACTGTGGAAAGTAGCATTCGCCGGATGCGCACGGACATCGTGAAAGCCGCAAAGTTTAGATACAATCAGAATGTATCAATCGACGAGAGAACGAAGAATTTGTATGGCGACATACAGAATGTTCCAAGCCACGTGTTTGGTGAACACGCAGAGTGTGCAAGACTAGAATATTTCTGCGATGGAAAGAATAAAGAGAATGAGAAAAACATCGTTCCAGACTTGATGAAAATTGGAGTGTACCAGGACGTGAAAGAAATACTTCGTCCACTATTAGCTCATGCGGAGAGCTTACTCTATAATACTACTAATAACGCTGTGGAAAGTTTGAACGGACTAATTGCCAAGTACACTGACGGAAAAAGATTAAATTTCGCCGAAAGAGGATCTTATACAGGGAGATGTGCTGCTGCTGTCGTGGAGTACAACAGTAACCAAGTGCACTCGCGATTGGATGCGGTTATGAAGAAGAAAACGCCCGAGGTTGTGCACCAAATGGAAGAAAAGAAAAAGAAAGAAAAGGAAAAGAAAGCTGCAAAACAGAAGGAAACGAAGGCTGCGCGATATGTACGCAAGCATTTGCCCTCGCAGAAAGATTGTGATTATGGACAAAATGCACAGAAGCCAGACATGCCATCCGAAATGTACGAACTGGAGCGGGAAAAGCATATGCAAATGCTCAGTGACTGGCAAGAGAAAAGACATGCCATTGAAGATGAAACAATCGGACAAGCAAAGAACCGCAAATGGTTGCAGTACAGGTCCAAATTGTTGACAGCATCCAATTTTGGACAAGTGTGCCGTCGCCGACCTGACACGCTTTGCGCAAATACAGTAAAATCAATTCTTTATCCGAAGATAATTAGTGCACCCGCGGTGGAATACGGGAAAGAATGCGAGAATATTGCTCGCGAAGAATTGAAAAAGCAATATACAGATATTGCGGAATGTGGATTTTTCATCGACAGCTGCATCGCCTTCTTCGGAGCTTCACCGGATGGAATCATCGGTCAAGAGGGTATTTTGGAAATCAAATGCCCCAAATCAGCGGAGAACTTTACGCCTGAAGAAGCTATTGAACAAGTTCCCGCTGTCCGGCGCATGTTCACGCGTAACGCAGGTATTTCAATAAGTAAAACGCATCACTATTTTTATCAAATACAAGGCCAGTTACACATTACTGACAGAAAGTACTGTATATTTTGCCTTTGGACCCCGAAAGGGTTGAAATCTATAAAAGTAGAGAGAGATGATGCGTTTTGGAAAAGAGAAATGGAGCCAAAACTTGTTCAATTTTATTTAGAATGCATGCTACCCGAATTAATAGATAGTCGGCACAATAGGTGCATGACTATTCGGGAGCCACAATTTATTCTAGCAGAGAGAGCGAAAGAAAAACCGAAAAGCTTGAAAAAGCGAAAAAGGTCTCTCTCCAGAAATAATTAAACTATTATAACGGCCCGGCGTCGCACCGCGTTGTAAAGCGCGGCACCACTGACCCCGTCAGTGGTGACAAGTGCCAGCGATGGCACTTTTACTCGCGGATCATATGATCACGCGAGTCGATCGACGCCGCCGTCACTTCCCCAAAGAAGTGACGAAGAAAATAATAAATATGATCGATCCGGGGTCGCACCGCTGACTATCGTCAGTGGTGACAAGTGCCAGCGATGGCACTTTTACTCGCGGATCATATGATCACGCGAGTCGATCGACGCCGCCGTCACTTCCCCAAAGAAGTGACGAAGAAAATAATAAATATGATCGATCCGGCGTCGCACCGCTGACTATCGTCAGTGGTGACAAGTGCCAGCGATGGCACTTTTACTCGCGGATCATATGATCACGCGAGTCGATCGACGCCGCCGTCACTTCCCCAAAGAAGTGACGAAGAAAATAATAAATATGATCGATCCGGCGTCGCACCGCTGACTATCGTCAGTGGTGACAAGTGCCAGCGATGGCACTTTTACTCGCGGATCATATGATCACGCGAGTCGATCGACGCCGCCGTCACTTCCCCGAAGAAGTGAAGAAGAAAATAATAAATTTAATTCACCCTTTAATTTTTTCAGACACATTTCTAAATTCACAGCGGAGCTGTTACTTTTTGACCCGTCGGGTAACCGGCTACCCGGAATAAGTTCAAGCCATTGAATGTGGTATTGTTCGATCATTTTTACCTAATATCAAACAATACCATAGACAATAAAGCATTCAATTCCTTGAAGTTGTTTCGGGTAGCCGAGTACCCGACGGGTAAAAAAGTAACAGCTCTAGTTCACAGGAGCAGACAGACGGAATCGGGCTCGATCAAATGCGCCAGGTTGATTCACACGGGCCTCGCAGGTATACATGATGTTCGACGAATTATTGAAACAAATTTTTACTTTTATATAAAACTTACAGAAATGTCTGCGATCATTTGTTACAGGCGGATTCTTTACCAAATTACTGCAAACATGGTTTATGGGACAGTAATGTCAGGACAAATGGAATGATAAGTACCATATTTCAGGTAAAGTTTAACAGCTTATACATCTGCAGTAAAATTTTGTACGTTTACAAAACTACAATTAAGTATTTCCTAATGAACTTCATAATGTGTTACAGATCCACACTGCCTATGTCATCTTTCGGTACGAGCGACCTAAGAAAATTGTAGGAAGACCGTCAAAGAAGAAGAGGAAATACACCATTTTTATCTGTCCATTTCAAAGGGGCGAAAGCTTGAATGTCGAATTTCAATTCTCCAATGAAGTTGGATTGATTTATTGTAATGACTATAACTTGATTAGAAACAAAAAAAATATAAAAAAATGTTGTGTTAAACGATTTTGTCAAAAAGGCACTAACAACTAAAAAATACTTCTACTGTTGTGCTACAATTTCGATGGTGTTTTTCAACTTTAAATAAAAACGTGGTTCAGGATATTTCATAACAGAATATGAATCAATTTAGTATAGCCTCAAGTGTCGAAATGAATTTGTTGCGAGATATATTGCTCCACGATTTTATGTGAAAATACACCATCGAAATTATAGTATAAGAAAATAAATATTTTTTAGTTTTTAATGCATTTTTCATAAAATCGTTTATTATAAATTGTTTAATATACTTTTTCTAGTTTTTAGTGTTTGTGGATTTACATTACTCTTATTGCTGTATGTAGTTTAACAGTTTGCTTGAAGAATGGTTGATTTATTGTTATGGGTTATTATTTCTTGGTGACTAGGTAATTTTTTCACCCACTCGGAGTTTTTTCATAATTTTGTATTGTCAACCAAACTACGCACCTCTGCAAAGTTTCGAGGGAATTGGATGGTTGGAAGTGGTTTAAAATTGAGTTTCCAGATTTGAATCAAACAAACAAACAAACAGAGGATCGTAGCTAAATAAAATCGTTTAATGGGACATTCCCAAATATCAGTATTGTTAGTACTGAACTCTGGTTTATATTGATAATTTTTACAACCGTGGAATAACAATTCCGAAGAAAACCATGTACAAAACTATTATTGAAACAGACAATTCTTGTTGATATAAAAGATAATTTGATGTATAGTTAGATGAAAAAAAGCGGCATATGTTTTTAGAAGAATTACAGCATTCATAAATTTCATTACGATCGGCATGTTACACTTCGGTGATGTACCTTATTCAAATTGTATGCTTTGAATTTGCACATTGATTATACAAAGTATTGCATCGTTCTATGTATAAATAAATACTAAATTAGTATTGTTTCATTGACATGTTTCCTAACTTCACTACTCAACCTCTCTATCTTTCAATAGTGCTATCCTCCTTTACGTTCAGCGAGGCTCTGATGCTAGACGCAGGAATTGGCGGGCTCCAGCTACAGCTGATGCACGAGGAAACACCTACAGCGGTGGTTATGTGTGCGTGACTGACGCACCGCAGTTCCCCACACGTAACCACCGCTCCTGTCGATGTTCCCCCCTCCATCAGCGGTACATGGAGCCCGGCGATCGCTGCCTAGACGCAGCTCTCGTGCCGTATTCCTCCAAGCTTCTCAATAGAAGGAGCTGTGGCAACAGCGCGGCAGAGACGGAGACAACAGAACATGCGGCAACTATGCTGTCAAAAATTCGTCTACGTAGAGTATCGGTAGATGTCACCATTGTACAACTTCTTTTTACCGACCGCAGTAGTTTCATTAGGGTCCGTCTGTTTACAAGGGCGCTTCGATCGATTCGGACCATAACAAAAAGGAGACGGCCCCCTTAAGAGACAAATAAGAATAAGCTTTTGGGTGCTTACACTGGGGAAGTAAGAGTACCTAATAATAACTATGACACTTAAAAAAAAAAACAATTTTAGACCATTTATTTTGAAATTGTTCTGAACAAATGCAATTTTATACTACCAGGGCACTATTTAAAAATATGAAAAATGAGGATGTAGGCCTACTTGTGCTCTTTACGGACACGTTTTCAGAAACGCGGACACTTTAAAATTAGTCGCATGAAAAATAAATGAATGTGACGCTGCGTCGCTCAGCCGTGCGTTCTACAATATTGAACTATCTATTTCTTTCATTCCTAATCTTGCGTAGAATTGAAAGTTATAGTATACCACATGGTTGGATTTGTCTTGACAGTCACTTCCATATTGGGTAACCAAATATGTAGCATTTCGTTTAAAATACTGAAGGTCACCTTCGGTTCACGGAAAATATCGCGAACACCAAAAATTGACACACCGTATTATGTTGGGTATAAAAAATAGTAAAAGTTTTCCTGTTTCAATTTTTCTAAATACTTACCATTTGCAAGAACCGTATAGCCGTTTGACCGCTGCTAGTACTGCACGACTTAGCCAATCCAGCCGGTATTGGGCGACGCAGCGTCACATTCAATAAATTTTCATGCGACTAATTTTAAAGTGTCCGCGTTTTTGAAAACGTGTCCGTAAAGACGCCGACCAAATCAACTTCCATCTGGGGACGCCCTAATCGGCTACCTGGCTACCATCCGAGATTGCTTTTACTAGTACTCGGCTTCCATCCTAGAAAGCGTGGGAAAGCTGATAGGCAACAGGAAGCCAGTACGAAATCGGGAGAAGAAATCCTCTCGAATACCCTATTCAAACGACCTAGCGTCATTCCTTGTATTACATTTATATTACCGACTTAGCGTCGAGAATCTTGTTCAATTAGCGATCTAGCATCGTACTATTTAACTAATTAACCATTATATACCGAAATCGTCTAAAAACGAATCTTTGCGTTCAGCCCTACCGACCAAAGGACCAAATTCTATTTCTTATCGACCAAGCGTAATTTTCGTTACTTTAATACCACAGACGAGGTATAGAATAGACCCATCACCTTATGGGACTTCGTGTCGCCACCCAATCTGTGTAACCGACCCATAATTTGAAGACTGAATTTAGCGACCTCTGTTCATGAACAGCGTCCAACTCAGCAACTACTCTGAAATGTGTTGAAATGCCGAAAGGTGTTGCGTACTTGTATACGTGTGACTTGTTTAGAGAGAGAGTTTGACATAAGAGGGTAGGCTTTTGTTACGGTATGCTTTGGCTCGGTTGGTCAACGACTCACGCGGATTTCTCTCCGAAAATCCATTTCGTGGATCAAGACACTATGGCGTTCAGAAATGGCATTTCTTCAAAGCCCGTGCAAGCTATAAATTGCAAGATGACATTGTTTATTAGCACTTTGCGTACCATTGCGAACCCTTTCACGTATCGTGCGCCGAAAAAAGTATTAAAAATTCACGCTGTTACTGATATTCCCACAAGTTTCTAATGCACTGTTTAATCATTCCAGTGAAGTAATAATAATTGGATTCCGTTTGCCCCTAATATTAGTTTACCGCCAACACTGAAATTTACAGTAAAATCTAATTTTAAAAGTCTCGCAGAAAGTTGCATGATGCATGAGTGTCTTAAAAGTTTGTCTAGCCCTGAGAAATTCATCGGTTCAGTGAAGTGTGTGCATGGCATAGTGCATATTATCTCGTGATTTCTCAATTCGCGCATCAATTTCATCGATTACTGGACCATGTGGGAGGCCTTTTAATTTAACAGGGTTCCATTCAGATATACCCGTTACTTAGAAGACTTTTTCAGAAACTGAAGGATGTTTAAAAACAGAAAATGATTTTGTAATCGTGTGCAACGCGATTGTAGAGTCAGTGCCTGTGCCTGCCAAAAAGCGTTTCATAGAGTACCGTGCCTCTACGTGTTAGTGATGTGAACGCGAATTCCCATAAGGTGATAGGTCTATCGTTTTAGCCTATACTTCGCCGATGTTAGTAACTAAGGGGGAGAAACAAGTATCTCACTCATATTTCTCCAAATATTCCTGCAACTATTCACTTACACTAAGTTCAACTAAAACGTATTTATACAATATAAATAATACTACGTGATATGTATAAGCATTAACATTAATGTATCGAACGATTAAACATTGAGAATAAAAGAGAATTCAGTCGGCGCAGGAAATCATTTGCAAATCCAAGGCCAAATGTTACAAATTGCTTGATATCTCGAGTTCTATCGATTATAGTTAATAATAATTTATACTGGGCGGTTAGTGTAAATGTTGTTAACATTATTTGTCACAGCAATAGCCACTGGAATGGATATTTTAGTCGAAAATCCATTTTTGCCGAAGAATTCGCTGGATTTCGCAATTGTAACTAACCGTCGACCTTGTTTTGATCGGGGGACATCATTCCTCGAAGTCTACATAAGGAGCTCACAGATCTTCATGTACTCAGTCGTCGTCGGTCCTCCGGGCTTGAAGGACCTCCGGGAACCCTGGGCTGCCGAGCCACCTGGATCCACTGGACTTCCTTGGGACCTGGTCAGGGGTTCAACCCTGGTTCTTCCTCCCCCTCCCCCTGGAGCTGCCGAGCCACCTGGATCCACTGGACTTCCTGGGGACCTGGTTCTTCCACCCCCTCCCCCCGGAGCTGCCGAGCCACCTGGACCATTCGGAACTGCTGAACTTGCTGGGGACCTGGTCAGGATTTCAACCCTGGTTCTTCCGCCAGCCTCTCGCCCCTCTGGCCTGGGTTCGTTTATTCGCTTGGTGCTGATGAAATTTTGGGGTTCGGTAAGTCATTTAAAATTTTATTGTTTTGCGAATGTCAAATCTGATTTCTTCGGTCGTTTTCCATCATCTGTCCTATTTCCATGCATACTTTCGAGAATTTTTCGCGAGTCGTTCTATTCTGTGTATTTCTTCGATGGGTTTGCATGATTTATTTTATTTGATGCATCTCATCGATGGGTCTACATTCTCTGCTCTTTCCTTCAAGTACTTATCTCTGCGGTGGTTTTGCATGCTCGTGCGTGCTCTGCTGTTGGTCGAAATTATCTCGATCGTCTCCAACTCAATAAGCTTTTCCTTAATTTCTTTCCAGGCCGACCACACCGTTACTAACATATAGTAGTTGATTGTTTCAGTTTTTCAGGTTCACCGTTACTCGGGGAATGGTGTTAATAACACAATATATTTAAAAAGAAACTAGTGAAAAGTGATCGTGCAACGTGACAGTGAAAGAAGACATCTAAGGAAGCCTAGGCTAATTTATTATAGTATGAAGTATTTAAGGTCCCATGTAAAATTGCCAAGCAGTCACTAAATCATTAACTTTGTTGTTCGTTTATTGGCTCCTCATCTGTGATGAGGAGGTCACCGCTGCTTCCGTTTGCGGAAGCAAGTGACTGAGCATGGAATCGGTATGGGTGGATCAGTTTCATCCCTTGGTGTTCTTGTCCAAAGGGAAAAGTTTCGGGCGTAAGGGGTGCACCTTTTGGTACACTGCCTGCGTAAGTCACCCGGTTCGATTACCCAATCTCCGTGTTAGACGGCTTGAGTCAGATCAAGTGTTTGCTCCTGACGAGTCGCATCGGAGCAACAGGAATCGTCTGGGAGGCGCCGAGCGCTTTTCCCTTTCGACTTGGACAGCAGGGTGGTAGGAACTGCGCCGTCCAATACTTGTTTCATGCTTACCCTTCGCCTTGCCTTCTTTCCTGAATTTCTTTTAATCGAGTGATTGCTTGGCAGTTCCCTAGATTCTATATCTAAACCGAAGGGATCGATGGAACTTTGTTTCCATCCACCTCTTTGGTTTAGTAGGCTTCATGTACAGGGAGATCGATGGAACTTTGATTCCATCTATCTCTCTACGGGTCTCCAAGCGCAGCAACCTCCTCGCGGTGAGACCTGGTAATCGGTGAGAACCGAGCCGATGGCTGCGATTGTCAAATATTCTAGTCGTATATAAGAATTCCTTTAACTTGCAATACTATGGTAGAATGTACGAATAAAATATGTAACTTAAAATGTTGTTCGATTGTTCCTACCGAACCCCAGAATACGAATATAGTGTTAAGATGGAAGAATAAGTGCAAGTTGGAATATTTCAGCGAGATACTGGAACTGTTGAGTTTTTCACAATTTTTAAAGTCCTCTCTGCTTCAGCATTTTATTGAAATATACAAAGTTACAATTCCTTTGCGAGGTATTCCACGTTACATCATGAAAGCATGTCTTCCACAAATAATGTTGTTGTTTATATAAATTTGTATGTTAAATAAATTTGTTTTGCGTTAAATAAACCGGAATAGGACAGCAAGGTTAAAAGACGAATGTGATATCGTTTTATTTTCTTCCTCCGTTATTTTCCGTTGAACGAAATATGTTCATAAGACGATTTTTAAATTGTTACTCTAACAGAAACATTTGTAAATCGCGGGCATTGACTCTCAAAACATAAACTAGTTTTACTCGTGCTTAATTCTAGTTCCTACCACGCGTAGCGTTACAATCTGTTTTGAGACTTCACCGGTAACGTTGCATGCGACACTAAAATGGCAAGGGGGTCCTAGGACCCCCTAAACCGGCGACACAAAAATACATTGCTTGATAGGTCTATTCTATACCTCGTCTGTGTTAATACTGACCGATACGTCATTACGCAATTCTCAATTGCTCGATCAATTTATAATCAAATTCCCACGACACCGTGTCGTAATATATGTTCGGTTCCGACCAAGCGTCAAACCCTTTATTTTGAATAAATTACTTTTGTTATTTTATGGTAAAGAAGGACTCTCGTTTCTTGAAATTCATTTCTTTATCCCACGCCACCCGAACCAATCCCACAATTCCACGAGTAACCGCTCTATTCGTGGAATCTCCTGTGACAAACGGCACGACCCGTTCTAGAACGTTACACGGTCATAATTATTGCTATTGACGGCAATAATTATCATGTCATTGCTTGTTTTAATATAAAAACTAATATTGATAGACAAAAAATATACATAGGTATGCAAGTGATATGTTATATGTAAGATAAATGATGAAGAGATGTAATATGCAAGATGTTTTGAACAAAAGCGTGATGCAGGTCAAATTTTTTACCAACGCTCTTGCGTATCACGTTCGAAAGCGTGATATATACATCGAACAGATAGTACACAATGCAATATTGCGCTGGATCGTGGGAAACACATGAGTAGGAGACGTAGAAATGTGAGCCCGAACCCGCTGTCTCTATTGTAAGTAGAGCCGAGTATAACCTTCTGGCGTGCACGAAGGAGCGCACTCCGGCGTTCACGTACTTTTGGGTGCCGCGCCGGCGTGTGTAACATTTGTATCTCGCTACGTTCCTCTTCGTATCACCAAGATATATTAGAATGATGTCCACAGTAATGCAATAATAATAATATTTTCATAACTAAAGCATCGTAACATTGGTGATGTTTCTGTAATGATTAATTACACCAAACACGGTATAATTTGGATAATACATATCTAGTGGTAATAAATTTCGGCCGCAGAGAAGGATAGCGAATGAAAAAAATGGAGACATGCGGCAGTCCTCTTTCCACTCGCTCTCTTCTCCTACGTTCGAGACTGTCGACAAACTTCTAAAAATGTAAGATCTACAGTAAAATCTCGATTAGAGTTCAAAATTGTGACTATGTAACATTAGTGTTAATTTCTATCACTCCTTGTTGGGGTGGTCCCCCTTGGAACGAGTGAAGCGTGTAAAGCCGGATCCAGACTTGAATGCGTATACGCTGAACAGGCTGAACCCGCACGAATGAGGCATACGGAGGGGTTGAAAGTGCCATTGTGTCTTTCTCCCCAACTTCTGTGCTTAGCTTAGTCCACTCCGCAGTCGTAAAGATGGTGTGATTAGCTAAATAAACTTACAACTCAACCCTCCGAGTCATCCTGTTTACCAATACAGGGTGATTCTCCAGCGACGCCTGTCAAAGAGGTGCCGCCTGGTACCTCGTGGCGAGGACAACCCCCCACAGTGCCTCACCGAATTTTATGGGTTTCGACACTCGAAACGGTTGGAATACCATTAAAAAGTCAGAAATGTCCAAGAGTTCCGCATTTCTCATCAGATCTTTGCGAAAACAACGTCAATTGATTCCTTATGTTTCGCCGATGAAATTAACACCCAGAACGACGTAATTCGGACCATAATGAAGGAATTTTCATGAAAAATTGATTTATATCATTTCAAGCTGAATTCGTTAAAAATAGTCACGTGTGATTTTTTAACACAACAGCGAGTCGGTCAGGCTGTATGAATTAAAAACAATACAGGGTGTAGTGAAGAAAAGAAAGACAAATTATTTAGTAAAATAGAGCTTTAAAGTCTATCATATGGTAATTGTATTATATGGTTGAAAATGTAATTTTTAGATTTTTGATTAACTGTTTATGACAATATGAGCAATGGATTAAATTCATTCACATAGATCCATCCTTCATGATTAAACAAAAAAGGCAAATCCATACCTTCCATAATTTAGGTCATTAAAATTAATTTCTATACGCGGGTTTCGTAAAAATCACCGAAAGCCGATAACTTTGAAGATATGAATTTTTTTAAATAATTTCGAATCTGCAAAAATGAGGACTTAACCCTCCCTAATTTCATATGGACTACCATATATTTTAATATCATAAAAATCCGAGACATCGAGGATTTTAGAAAAGTATCACATCTGCTTCTATCTTCCACGCTGAACGCAATGCACTCCAAACTTCCTTTGATGTGTGGAAGAAAACCGACAGCGGTCGGCTCAGGCCATGTACCTTCGCCGGCATTCGCGAGTCGGGTCGCATGCGCCGAGTCACCACGAATGACACGTCCACGCTAGCATATGCGTTCACGCTCACCCTTTCTGACGTAGAAGCATGCGACCCTGGCTACCGTTTCACCCGTCCACATCAGAATATTCGTACCCGTTCAGTCTTGTTCAACGTACACTCATTCAAGTCTGGATCCGGCTTAATATGGCTCGTTCGCCGACCGTTTAACCCGATCCGAAATCGAAAATCGGTGAGAGAACACCGATGCAAACGAGATTCACAATTAAAAGTATTTTATTTTTGGTTCCTTTTTTATACATTTTTTACCAACATATTTGTGAGGATTTTCTGATTAAAACTACACCAAACACGATATGGATTGGATAATTATATAAATATAAACTATTCGTATCCACGATAAGTAAAAGTTGTCCGATTTATGTCGTATTTTATATCATTTTATTCAGGTGATTCTAACAAACATGTTGGTAGAAGTTTCATGAAAATGGAACCAAAAATACAAAAGTTTTAATCTTAAATTTTGATTACGTTAGTATTGTCTCACACGTATACGGATATTTGACTTGCTTCGTTCCGAGGCGTTCGCTTACATCGAGATTTTACTGTATATTTTTTTTTTACTATACTTGCTTTTCTTTTCTGCAATATGTTTTTCTTATTTCTAAGCAGGTACCTCGAATGAAATACATCCAAGCACATCTGCTGCGGATGATTTTCCTACGGACAGGATACACGAAGAAGACGTAGGAAATTTTGAAGCATTTCCAATTATCGAAGGAATTGTAGAAGAAGTACTTTTCAATACGGACGCAGAAGATATTGTAGAAGAAATACATTTCAATGCGGATGAAGAGGAAATTGCAGAAGAAGTGCATTTCGAGTCAAACGAAGAAGAAATCGTACAAGAAATAGATTTCGACACAGACAGCGATGAGATACATTCCGTAAGAGACATCAACGAAGAAACGAATGAAGATGTTGGAAGTGACATAGATTTCTGGGTGGTGGAGAATGTAGGACCACAACAGTCGGAAAAAAACACTTTTAAAAGGAATAGACTTCGTTGATTTTGCGCATGTTTTCGGGCAAAAAAAATCTTCGAAAACATTCAACTACTGGCTGTGGCATCGAAGATTTTGATATAGTTAGATGTCAACGGAATCAATTAGAAAATGTATATTATTTAGAGTGCAAAATGTGCAAATACACAGAGCGCATATCCTGTCTTCGGAAGAGTGATGGATATCAACCGCGCCGCTGTTGCCGCAACAATGATGACGGGCGGCGGATATAATCAACTGGAGGACATACTGACTGCCGTGAACGTGTCCTGTATGACGAAAAGGATCTACGAGAACTGTCAGAATGGCCTAATCGATGCCCTGGATGTGGTCGTACAACGCGGAATGGATGATACTGGAAAAGAGGAAAAAGCATTAGCTATAGCAAGAGGCGACGTATATCCAGAATCGAATGTACCGTTTATCCCAGTTGTCGCAGTTGGCAGCTGGATGAAAAGGTCATACCGCGGAGGACATTACAATTCTCTTAGGAGCCATCGTGGGATACCACACGAAGAAAGTGCTGTACATCAGTGTGAAGAATAAATTCAGCATGGCTTGCCAAATAGCAGCTACGAAGAAGGAAGAACCGCGCGAGCATCGTTACTTCAAGAACTGGGGTCGTAATCAGAATTCAACTGGCATGGAAAATGTCGCCATTGTCGAAGGCTTCAAATGCAGCATAGATATGCACGGCCTAGTATACTCTATATTAGTTGCCGATGGCGATAGCAGTGTGTACAAGAAGATATTGGACAATGATCCATATGAAATGTACATGGTGCGGGTACGAAAAATAGAATGCACCAATCACCTGATACGCAATTTCAGTAGAAAAATAAACGAAATCGTAGCAAAAGGCCGCAATAAAGAACTAAGAGGTGTCGTACATAATAATGCTCTTCGCCTGCGTACTGGTATAAAGAAAGCTGCAGAATACCGGTTCCAAGAAGAAATAACACTCCATCAACAAATACAAAATTGGAAGGAAGACTTGACGAATGTACCGAGTCACGTTTTCGGTGAACACAAAGTGTGTCAGAGGTTAGCATACTTCTGTAATAAATACTCTGATCCCAACAGAGTAGACGACGTTCCACAACTGAGAGAAGCTGGTATTTATCAAAGTATCGAAGCAGCAATGCAGCCATTTTTCACTAAAGCAGACAGTTTGTTGCACGGTCTAAATAACAATGCCGTTGAAAGTTTTAATAATATCATTGCTAAATTCATCGGAGGCAAAAGGATAAACTTTGGACGAGGGGACTCGTATCAGGGTAGAGGCGTTTAGCAGATTAAGTATGGCAATGAATAAAGAGCCGACAACCATAGTAAGAAAGCTGGAAGAACGGCGGAAGCGTGCAGCAGAAAAGGCAACGGAATATAAAAAAGAAGCGAAAGCATCCACCTTCCGAAATAAAAAACAATCGTGCGACCAGGATTACGGCCCCAGCGCAGAAAAGCCAGATATGGAAGAGACAGTATAGTCTTCCGAGAGTGAAAGACACGCGGCTATACTCCACGAGTGGCAAACGATGCGATACATGATCGAAATGGAAACTCGCGATCAGGCGAATAGCGAAAAGTGGATACAGGAAAAAAATATTTACTGCTACGGAAGGATACACCACGGGCAAATACTGTGAAGAGTATAATGTACCCGCAACTTCCAAATTTGTCTGCTCTCCAATACGGAAGGGAAAACGAGGCAAACGCCTTGAGACAAATGGAAGAAGAATTAGGAATCCAAATTCTACCATGTGGCCTCTTCATCGATGCCAGTGTGCCTCACTTAGGTGCAACTCCTGACCGCCTCGTGGACCATGATACCATCATCGAAGTAAAATGTCCCGAATCGGCGAAGGATTTATCGCCTGCTGAAGCAATAAAGAAACATGCTGAAATACAACGTATTTTCCGGGGTGATGGAATGAATATAAATCATCACTACTATTATCAAGTGCAAGGACAATTATTGCATATAACGAATAATAGGCAACAGGCTTTATTCTGTTTATGAACGCCGAAAGGAATGAAAGTTATAACCTTCGCATTTTTACTAGTCCAATTCAACATCCAACACAATTTTATACATAATGTTTGTTCATAACTGCTTTCTGCATAGGACGTTTAATTATATTATAATAAGTGTATAACCTTCATGATCTGTTGCAGACTTTTGCTAATTAAAAAATGTCTAAGCTAACAAATTTCATTTTCTGGGTCCTCCCCTCATCTATTTTTCCTTTCACTTATAGTTCCTTACTGCCAAAGTAGAATATTGTAACGTAAGCACATTTGAAGTAATTAAAATGTACAATGAATTTTCTACGTTTGCAGTACCAGCAGACCGTTTAAATTTTTACAAGTACAACGCAACAGCTGAAAATTTGTTCCTTATTCAGAATAGAATATATTATTACCATATAGTATTACCATTTCTGGGCAGAAAAACACTGCTGTAATACCGACCTGCCACATCGGCGAGGTCACGTGACGTGTCTACCCCGTTAAGGGGAGGTTCTGGTCTAAATGTAGATTTTTCTTTTATTTCATTTTTCGAATGTTCAACCTTTTAGGAAAACGGGTTTGAAAGGATTTGTTGAAATTCGTAAAATTCCCGAAGTTATAGGCATTTGAGTCGCGGCAAATACATGGGTCACAACCGGCTACTCGGCGCTCACGTAAAACTTTAAGGGGAGGTTCTGGTCTAAATGTCGATTTTTTTTATATCATTTTTCGAATGTTCAATCTTTTAGGAATACGGGTTTAAAAGGATTTGTTGAAATTCGTAAAATTCCCCAAGTTGTAGGCATTTGAGTCGCGGCAAATACATGGGTCACAACCGGCTACTCGGCGCTCACGTAAAACTTCAAATGCGTTTTTCTCGAAACAGTGTTCTCAAAGCGGTGGGACCTGTATCTTCAAAAGTTATTATCCGATTCGACTGAAACTTGTTTTATTTTGAAGATTATTCTTTTGGCTAGGGGGGGAACTAAAAAAATTACAAAAAGTTGAAAATTTATAATTTTTAAAGGCGTTGAAAGGACGAAAAATACAGGGAAAAGTGATTTCAAACGTGAAGTGTCGTTATTTTCTAAAAAAAAATGTAATTTTTGTAATTTTTTTTTAGTTCCCCCCTAAAAAAAAGAATAATCTTCAAAATAAAAAAGGTTTCAGTCGAATCGGATAATAACTTTTAGAGATACAGGTCCCACCGATTTGGATCAATTTTTTGACGCCTTAACTTTAACGACTCCCCAGGGCTGTTTGCACTGATTAATTATAAAACAAAAAATATATTTCTATAACATAAGACATCCTTAATACAATGCAACAAGTCCCATTAAATTATATATAGTAGTTTTCCTTTAATTAATTCCTAAATATCACCTATTTTTTGGGGCTCTAGACCAGAACCTCCCCTTAAGTGCTCTTTTCGGCCGATTTTATAGCTCGAGCCACCTCAGGCGCGTACAACATGAACCGCGCGTGACGCATTGACAAAACAAAAACGCATCGACAATAGTGCTCTTTGGGACGATGTGGAAGCCTATTGATACATGTCGCCCTAATGCGTCATGCGCGGTTCATGTGGTACGGGCTTGAGGAGCTCCGAGCATTACGGTCGTCGCGGAGGCCAAGTCGCGCGGTGGAAAAAAGAAGTCGTTGCTTCTGAAAATCGGCCGAAACGAGCAATTAATTTCCAAGCCTGATTATAGAGGATGAATATGAACACATTATACCGCTTTCTTTTTTTCCATTTCATACTCTAGTTACGGTAGTTCTACATAATTACAAAATACTTTGTTCCTGAAACGTGAGATGCCGATCGACTCTCGGTCAATAGTATGCGTAGCGTGTTCGTTTACTACTCGACTAAATTGTTTAGTCTATAAGAAATCGTGGACAACTGGATAATCGTATGGATTTGACTAATTGTAAGACATTAGGTAAACTACAGTTTAATCAACGGAAACTCGATAGTACGCAGGCAGAAATAATTTCAAGGCGTTTCAAGGTCAATGCAGGTAAGGATTAAAAAATCTCGTATAGTCATAATCAACAGAGCTACTACACGGTGGATCGTAGAAATGAATAAACCATTAAAGCTGGCGCGCAATACACACAGCAAGTTAAATGATGCTCGTTAACCCGTTACTTCTTCCCTTCTAACGATGGGCATCAATCACGGGTGAAACTCAGCGATTATTTCCTAAAAATCGCCTGAGCTCGAATAATGCGATGAATCACGAGCTTTTATTAAAACCAAGCCTGTCTACTGCTATCTTGTTTATTCGATCCTCGGTACACGTTATACAAATGAGCGATCAGGATGAGGAACGTTACACTGTAGCAAATTAATGTGATCATATCTTAAGGTTTGTTATAGGTAGGTACTCATTGCAAACGTTTATACGATTTTAGGCAGCATGAAGTTGGCAGCTTCCTCCACTCTTTGCGCTCTTTTTGCATTACTTTCCCCTGAAAGAAAAAGATTGTTCGTCTTATAATAAATGGCAAAAGAATGACCTGCCAGACGTCCATTAATGAAATAAGGGATCTTTTTTACATACCAACTGGAAGATTGTGCTGACGCTGAAGCGGACGAACCTCCGTAGCTGCCTTGGCCACCACCGCTGGTGTAACAAAAAAATCCAAAGATATTATCTCATCTACTTAGGGAGCACTGGTTCAAAATTTCTATACAATTTTTACTGCAATTGTAATGCACGGTGGTAGTTAAGAAATGCATAACATTTTCAAATCTTGCAGTACAGTTCTGAACAATATAAGAATTATAAAAAGCTTTGCAAATAATTCTTCAAAAGTACCTACACACATTATGTTATTTTACTATGTAGAAGGTATTTTCAAATATTCGTCTGCCACTCTATATGAACAAGCATACGATTTTCCTTGGAATTATATCGTTTCTTGGTAAATAACTAAATAATTTTTATTTTCTTTTGTATTTGAATAAATGTCTCTTGAAGTAATCAAGCATACAATTTCTGATACAGCAGTCTTTTAGAAGAAATTTTTTTCATCCGAACAGTACTGAGAGTGATCGCTATTATATTTTAAAATAACATTATTATTTGAAAACGGTAAGTAACGGTCGGAATGCCTGGACTGTTAAACTGTATTATACTCTACAAACTGTGCGTTAAATTATAACTTTAAAAATTTCGAATCTCATATGTAGAATTTGGGAAATTACCAGGTGTTGCAACCTCCACTGGACGGATAGGTCTGGTAGGCTGGATATCCAGCTGCAACAGGTACAACAACAATAGGTACAACACCAATCGTGCGGCTACCTATAAAAATCATTTAAGCAATACAGCTACAATCCCTGGCAATAAGTTTGGAACCAAACGCAAAAATACGAAATTAACGAGAAACACCAATATTTTTCATGTATAATATGCAACGGTATATATATGAAACACGTGGTAATGTTAAATTGGTCTATTTTAAAGTAAAAGCACCAAAAATAATTAAGAATTTTGTTTATTATATAATACAAAATATGGAAGAAACAAAATGTGTCTGGGAAATAAGTATGGAACGGACCGATGTTCTGGAAAAAAGTATGTAACATTATGAATTTGCAAAGAAATTAACAATAATTGATTTAATATTTATATTACCTAGTATTTTGCGACGTTGCCACGTGCACGTATCACAGCTTGTATATGTTTTGGCATCGATGTAATCAAGTTTTCACACTGTGATGGCAAAATTTGTTTCCATGACAGCTTAATGGCTTCCAAAAGTTCATTTTTATTTTTTGGTTTTTTGTCGCGTATAAATGGTTTCCAAAGTGCCCACAAATTTTCGATTGGACTTAAATCTGGGCTATTTGCTGGCCATTTTATATGGTTCGAAAGCCTTTTTGTTGAAGGTAGTTATGAACTATTTTGCTTCGATGACAACTTGCATTGTCATGTTGAAAATAAAAATCATCCGAATCCTTGAACCACTGATCTAAACTCGGTATTAAAAAGTGTTCTAATAGAGTTCACATTTTTATACAAAATGCATATTTGTCCAACTCCTTGAGCTGTCATACAGCTCCAGACCATATACGACTTTGGATATTTTATTTTAAAATTCAAACAATCTTCACTAAATTTTACAATTGGTGTTCTCCACACGAAGTGTCCTGCATCATCTCCTCCTCCGATGCATACACGCGATTCATCGCTGAAAACAACTTTACTCTAATCATCTGTAGTCCAATTCGCATACTTCTTACACTATTCTAAACTTTTCTTTTTGTGTTCCTTAGTGAGAAATGGCTTTGTCTTTGCTTTCCAGAAAGAATACCCCATTTTTTTTATTAATTTCGTGAGATGTGGCTCTTCTCATTTTCTTTACGATCTGTCTTAATCGTCTGTCATCTCTTCTTGAAGTTGAGCGCGGACGTCCGCCTCTTTTGCGATTCACCACACTACCCGTCTCGTTAAATTTTCCTTTTATTTTACTTACTGCACTTCGGCTACAATTCAAAATTTCAGCTCCTTTTTGCTGAGTATTACCTTCTTTCAATAATGCAATTATGCGTAACTTTAAATCGTTAGATAAATGTTTGCGTGGCGGCATGTTTTATTCATTCGACTTGTTTGTTTCCTGTCTCAAAAGAGTATTGAAAAGAGAATAATGAAATGAAAACCATGAAGTAACTAACTAATATGCATGTACAAATGTCAGAAAATACTAGGTAATATAAATCCTGAAAAAATTATTGTTAATCTCTTTGCAAATTTATATTGTTCCATACTTTTTTCCAGAACATCGGTCCGTTCCATACTTATTTCCCAGACACATTTTGTTTCTTCCATATTTTGTATTATATAATAAACAAAATTCTTAATTATTTTTTGTGCTTTTACTTTAAAATAGACCAATTTAACATTACCACGCGTTTCATATATATACCGTTGCATATTATACATAAAAAATATTGGTGTTTCTCGTTAATTTCGTATTTTTGCGTTTGGTTCCAAACTTATTGCCAGGGGTTGTACATATTCGTATTTACAAATGTTGTATATTTTCACAATAGCTTTGAAGCCATACGACGTATGTACGTTGTGCTTGATGCACGACCTTGTCGTCACTTTAACTTTGCATTGTGTCATATAAATTATATTCTTGTTAATATCATGACGTATCATCAGATACCTAACAGATAACATAATGTAAAATGTTTCTGATATTCCACTGACAGACTATCACAACTCGTCAAATACGACGATTGCTAACGAGTTTCAGGAACTGCTCATCCTACCAAAAGGATTAATTACGACTTTCATTCTTCCAGGCCAGCAATATCCGCAGGAGGGGCCTAAGGAGCTTTATACGTACCCCACTACATGTAGATATTTTATTTCTACTGGCGCTCATAAATTAGTCCCAATATACGTACATGGCAGCAAATACAGAGTGGGAAAAGGTGCATAAACCTCTGAGCTTACAATTGGCTTTAATACCCCTGGCCTGGGCCACGAAAAGTCGTAATATATAAAAAATAGAATTTTTAAAAATACAGCTAAACTGAAAAAAGGTAAAAAAAAGTTATATTCTACGTTACCTCCTCCTTTAGGATAATATCCTCCTCCACTGGGATAATAGCCTCCTCCACTAGGGTATCCACCACCAGAGTGTCCTCCACTAGGGTAATAACCCCCTCCAGTTGGGTAGCCGCCACTAGGGTATCCTCCACCTCCACATCCTCCTCCTCCGCATCCACCCTTATTTCCCCCAAATCCACCCCCACCGCCGAATCCGCCGCCGCCGCCACCTCCAAATCCAACACCGCCTCCGAATCCACCACCGCTTCCTAAACCACCGAGTCCTCCAGATTTACAGCTCAAACAAGGTGTCCTCTTATTGCGAACTTTCTTGATCTTTTCTAACTTCGACTCGGATGGCAACAGGTTTCCCGCCTCACTTTTGTCGAGCTTCAATCTCAACACTCTGGTTTCGCCGCCGTGGTCAATTCGTTCAACTACGAAACCCTCACCCTTCTCTAAATCGTCAGCGACTTCGTCCAGGTTCACAGGCACGTTGGTTTCTTCATCTTCTTCGTCGACCTCGAGAATCAGGAGCACAGTGGCCAACGGTTCTATGAAACAAAAACAATTTAAGTAAATCACTACGTACCCGCTTTACTCAGGAAACAGCGTTACGATTTAGATTTCTAACGTAGGTAGTTTGTTTTTCGCCATTATTTTTTTCACGTCTGTATCTCTATAAAACACAATTTTCTCTGAATTTCCTTCTTGATCGTATTTCACTGTCACGAATTAAAAGTTACAAAGTACGTAGTTTAGAATTAGTAGTTATGTAAGTTCTAAATGAGAAAAGTAACTTTTTTTTTATTAATGCCGTTGCAGAATAAATAATTAGCGTTTCACAGTATCTAAATAGGGTTTGCCATTTTTCTTTGTATCCATTTATGTTCACTAAGGTAAATAGAAGCTGGCGGTGGGATACCTGTCAGTTCTGGAACTTTTTTGATCACTTCGTTTTCGAACATCTCGTCCGACGTCTCACTGCTGAAATTTTTCAGTCCGTAAAGGCTTATGACGAAAACCACGTATTGGTGCTCTTCCTTTTCCGGTGGTGGAGGCGGCTTCAGTTCGGTCGATAAAGTAGTATCTGCTACATCACTTGTAACGTCCGTGGTCAATTCTAAAAACCATGTGGTAGTTGTTATTATAAGAGCATCATATAATTCATTTATCAAATAAATCCTATTAAAAGCTTACAAAAATATATTTACATAGTGTTGTACTAATTTGCTGATTTTTAGATGAAAAAGAAAACTGCCTGATCAGCAATAGATCGCAGTGATGCATATTTTAATAGTATTAAGTAACTCATTTTGGTAGATTTAAAATAGAATCAACGAAGAATCAAGAACTTTCCAACAGCATGGCCTATTTTTTTTTTATTTATACAGTGACTGAAAGAAAATTGTGAAATAGGAAAACTACGACAAAACGATCAGACTCCATTGAATCTATGTATTTATTTTCATGAAAAATATTTCCTTACTTGGAGTTGGTACTGCCGACAGGCCCGAGATAAATAAAAACAGGATCAAAGCGCTAAGGCTCCAGGATGTTCCACTCGCCATTGTGAAGTGCTTAGGAGTCTCCTATCGCACTGTGCTCCGATCCTTTCATCTCACTGTTTTTATAGTCATCGATCTTCACACACGCACGATTCTAAGATAATTACGTAACATATCGCGAGTAACGCGAACCTACTTCTCCTCTGTATTCCGTTGTTGTGTTTGTTCACTACCATTGCATTCTCGCTTTTTCGGTTTTTCCGCGGGAATTCCAGTGGCGTCCGACCATGCGCACTATAATATTATTGTACACCAGTTGACGCGGTTTATACCTACATGCATATGTTTGAAACTGTTACGATATTGAATGCAATTTGTGCATTCTATACAATTCGTAGGAAGTGCAATTATTTAGTGTTGAGTGCTGCAGTAGCTTATGTCAGTAAGAACATGTTGCAGTTAGATTGTCAATCATTAAGTCTATGTGGTTTACGTACGCGTGAACTATGTTGATAACTATGTGACCTATATTTTTTTCCGTTCATTCCGACTGATTATTGTACGTGAAATTAAAAAATTAACTATCAGTTCTTCGAACACGTAGAATAACATTTGCGTATAATAATGCGCAAAATTTGTGTCTGCATTCAGCAAACAGATTATACTTGAAAATACTAGAGAAAATATTAAAAATTAACAGATTGCTGTACAACGGAAATAAAATATTTAAAGGAAAGGGTAACAACGTGTTGTTTACATCGTTGGAAATTTATTTGTTAAATATTCTCTTCTTAATTTTTTAACTGTAAGCATATAATTTTGTGGTTCTTATGTTTTCCTCTAATTACATTGATGAATGCTGCAATCATTTTTATAAAGGGTTATTAAACAGTTGTTAGAGAGTAACCTCATACACTGATAATTGCAATCGCTACATTATTGAAATTCACAGAATGCTGTCTAAGAAAAAATATGAGATTGCAATGTATGTATGGTAGAATATATTTTGTGTGTACTTAAATACATATATAGATATACCAGATGTCCTATAACTGATATCACTAAATGTGGTAATATCGTAATTCTACACAAACAAATAAGTCACGAATATGTTATACAGAATTCCCAGAATCCAGCAGTAGGTATATCATACTATACCTGATTGCGAGTTGAAATTGTACAGCAATTAAGTATTTTCAAACGCGGCCTTGTTTTCGAGAACATTAGTGTTGCAACTGGAACCGATACCTGGTCAAATCTACATGTAGCTATTTGATGTATTTTCAGAATTAATTTTTTCAAAAATAAATTCCTCTGTGGAAGAAAGTTAGCCTACAGATTCGTGTCACGTTTGTACACGTATTCTGTTATCGCGTAATTTTTTTTTTTATTTTTTATTTGAAAACGAAGCCCTAAATGAAAGAATGCAATTCCACATTTTTTACTTCTCCCTTCATGTAGCATCAACACCTTGCCGATTGTAACAGTAGTTACGAGTTACGGAGCACCCAGTATACATACTATGTATAAACTGGCTTGTTTTCCTCAATTATTATTGGTAATTATTTCTTCCATGTAAATCTCCTTCGCATTTTGTTGTTATTCAAAGTTAAGGTGAACATTGTTACTATTTAACTCAACTACTTTTAACATTACTGTCATAATAATTACGGAAAGATTGACAATCGTGTCATTCGAGTCACTTATACTTTTATGTTCAGTACTATATTGCCTTTATTAGAAACATATTAATTGACTGAAATCGATTTTTATGTATAAAAGAATTCAATATAGGTACATATGCATATGTTTTATTTATTTCAAATTTTCAGTTTGATTTGGAATATCAGATGCAAATATGTCAGTGAGAACTGCAGAAATGATAATGGGGTGAACCGTTGTAACTGAAAGATATAAATGCTAAAATATAACTGAAACTATAGATGAACGAAAAGCTTTTAAATAATTTACCCGAATATCGTTTCTATTTTCACGATTAATTGAATTCTATAAACTTTTAAATATTCAATGAATAAACATTAATTTATGAAATACTAACTAATGTAGACATTTAATTAACTTTATTTTTATATTTCCATTATAAACAAAAAAAAACAGTATTTCTTACTTTTCCTTCGACGAATTTAATCTTAAAGGGTTTTGATTAAAGATAAAGGTATAACTTGATTATACGATATATTTAGTTATTTTATTTCTTATCCATAATACTCATCATTGAATCACTGAAGTAAATTATTTTCCAGTTGGGTAATAAGATTAAATAACGAGGTGTGGCAAAACAAAGTGATTATGTGTTTCTGCTGTTCTATTCATAAATTTGCCACGCGAACGTGGAGTCAATCGATTTATTTGATACGGCTCATAATGACCGTAATTCAATTGACAAACACTTTATTTCACGATCTTTTCTTTGAAACAAATCATTTATATAAAATACGTTCACACATTATATATTTTTTAATAATATAATTTTTTACGTGAATACGTCTTTAAAATCGGTACAGTACTGAGGTGCATGCATGATAAGTCGAGCGTTGCGAAAAGGGTGACGAAAATTGGAGATAATGTTTCGTCTTATAACTTCAAAACTAAATGCAACATCCAAAAAATAAATATAGCTTCGAGTAGACAAAGGATGTCCGCACCTGAGATTACCTTCGGACCGAGTGCGTAACCGCTGTGAGCGTAGGTGGGTACGGGGTCCTCAAAAGTACAGAATTTAAACGTTAAAAACTAGATTTACCCGGACGCGAGCGAGGAACATCGTGAAACTGACACTCCGTCTCGCTCCGTCCCTCAGATGCCTGATCTCCGTCGCGCACGCAAAGGTCGGAATATCACGCGCCCGAAAGATAGAGCGAGACGAAGCATCAACTGCATACCCCCCGCACCGCTCCCCGCCCGTGCTCAGTCACTCCGACTCGCTCTCGCCTTCGGCAAGAAAAAAACGAGAAAGGCCGTAGTTACAGTGGACGGTTTTCGCCCGAAAAATCGTTTAGTTTCTGTGTAAACAATAATATTCATCAGTCTGATCCATTTCGGCTTCGTCATTGATATCACGGGATTAAAATTAGCATTGATCTTGCATTCGCCAGAAATCTAGATGTATCTTGCATGCCAATTGCTTCATACTTTAGCTATCACAGGCCTATAATCAATAAAATTATCGGCTATACTTCCGAATGGCCCTACTGGCCGATCGACATGAGATTTGAGGGGAAGAGTGGGGAGGGTATGTGGACCCTAAATCGAAAATTTTTGCTTCGGCAATTTATTGGTTTCCGAGATATTAATAAAAAACTTTTAGTATGTCAGTTGACATATTCCGACTTAACGCATTCCACTTTTCAACTTGTTCTGGATATTAATATTGGTTGGGGCTGGATTAGCGCGGGGGGTCCGTAAATCGTGGTAGCGCACCGATGTGAGTTTAGAGATTTGAAACAGAAACTTGCGTATGCGATCCATCGTATTACACAGGGTAGATACCCTATTGAATTACTCTATTGATATTCAATATTCTAGGGGGTGGGGGGTTCTATGGGCCAAAATAAGTCGAAAATATAGAATACAATTTTTTAATATCACGCTTCGTTTTCGAGGAAATTGGCTGGGAATTTCAGCTGAACACGCATGCCTTCGGATCCAGACTAGAATGAGTATACGTTGAGCAAGGCTGAACGGGTAGGAATATTCCGATGTGGACGGGTGAAACGGTAGCCAGGGTCGCATGCTTCAACGTCAGAAAGGGTGAGCATGAACGCATATCCCTGCTGGAACAGCCAGTTAGAACCGCGCTGAATTTTGATCTGGATCTATCTGGTTCAATGCGGTACTACCTGGATTTTCAAGCAGTGATTTGTGCCAGTTCAAAAACGAATCCGGTTCAATGCGGATATCCAGATCGATGGATGAAACAGGATTTGCATGTGCGAAATTTATCAATTTCTATCAGGAATTGCCATTTGTATAAACCCGGAAGTTTCGTATCTGAAATTGCGGATCAAAAATCTTACGGATTCAATCTGGAAATGCCACGAGCTCTTTCGAGTCCGTCGCGATCCGGATTGGCAGAGCAAATAATACACGGGATGCATACCGTCAAGATTTTTACATGCATATCCGGTTTGAAACCGATAGAAAATATTTCATCGGGTTCAATCTGGAATTTACGGGAAGAAAACCGTATCAATCCGGATTTAAAATTTTTTAATGCGGTTCTAACTGGCAGCTCCAGCAGGGATGCTAGTGTGGACGTGTCATTCGTGGTGACTCGGCGCATGCGACCCGACTCGCGAATGCCGGCGAAGGTACATGGCCTGAGCCGACCGCTGTCGGTTTTCTTCCACACATCAAAGGAAGTTTGGAGTGCATTGCGTTCAGCGTGGAAGATAGAAGCAGATGTGATACTTTTCTAAAATCCTCGATGTCTCGGATTTTCATAATATTGAAATATATGGTAGTCCATATGAAATTAGGGAGGGTTAAGCCCTCATTTTTGCAGATTCGAAATTATTTAAACAATTCATATCTTCAAAGTTATCTGCTTTCGGTGATTTTTACGAAACCCGCGTATAGAAATTAATTTTAATGACCTAAATTATGAAAGATATGGATTTGCATTTTTTGTTTAATCATGAAAGTTGGATCTATGTGAATGAATTTAAACCATTGCTCATATTGTCATAAACAGTTAATCAAAAATCTAAAAATTACATTTTCAACCATATAATACAATTACCATATGATAGACTTTAAGGCTCTATTTTACTAAATAATTTGTCTTTCTTTTCTTCACTACACCCTGCATTGTTTTTAATTCATACAGCCTGACCGACTCGCTGTTGTGTTAAAAAATCACACGTGACTATTTTTAACGAATTCAGCTTGAAATGATATAAATCAATTTTTCATGAAAATTCCTTCATTATGGTCCGAATTACGTCGTTCTGGGTGTTAATTTTATCGGCGGAACATAAGGAATCAATTGACGTCGTTTTCGCAAAGATCTGATGAGAAATGCGGAACTCTTGGACATTTCTGACTTTTCAATGGTATTCCAACCGTTTCGAGTGTCGAAACCCATAAAATTCGGTGAGGCACTGTGGGGGGTTGTCCTCGCCACGAGGTACCAGGCGGCACCTCTTTGACAGGCGTCACTGAAGAATCACCCTGTATTGGTAAACAGGATCACTCGGAGGGTTGAGTTGTAAGTTTATTTAGCTAATCACACCATCTTTACGACTGCGGAGAGGACTAAGCTAAGCACAGAAATTGGCGAAGAAAGACACAATGGCACTTTCGACCCCTCCGTATGCGTCATTCGTGCGCGTTCAGCCTGCTCAGTGTATACGTATTCAAGTCTGGATCCGGCTTTAGGCGCCTGAGGGGCACGCAGATATAAGGGGAACGCGTCCAACTGTCCGTAGAACAAATTGGGGGGCAGGGTGGATCCCGGTTAGGGCTACGTGTACGCAGTTCAAAAAATTAGTTCGTAAAAAAAAATAACAATAACTTCTTATTAATATTTTGGAAACTAATAAATACCCGAAGCTGCAATTTAAGATTTATGATTCACACCCCGTCCCCACCCCTCCCCACAAACCTCGTGTCGATCGGCCACTTGGGCCATTCGGAAGTACATTCGAATTAGCCTTGAATATTAATATCAAACTTACTTCTTCAATTTCCGAGTATGTACGCCAAAGAAAATGCGGGTTGTGTCCCCGACACAACCTGCCCGATTTTTTAGGGTTTCTTCTTTATTCAAGAAAAGTAAGTATGTTCAATTAATCTTCAGAAATTAAACGATACAAGACATATAATTCAATTTCATTGAAATTATACATTTTTCGCAGATAATGATTTGACCTAAAATCGTTGTAAATTAATTACTGTATTCCTTACAATTCCATGTTTGTAGCAAAAGCCATATTGAACTGTACACAGTACCTATTAAAAACTTAAGTATATGCGCGTATGTATAATTAAGTATAAATAATGACATCTCAGATTTCTTAAAAAAAAAAGTGAAATCCAGACGTTTGTCATTTAGTATGTTGGATTTGTAAATCCAGCAGTAGACAGTGCCTCAAATTTGTTTACACGCTAGTATAAGATGATATCATTCAAGAAAATAAATGATGCTAATCGAAATGTTATGTTGTGCATGAGCAACTGTTGCATATGTTTTTATCGCTACGTAGACACTTAAGATTTTTTCTCCATCCTCTTCACGATGCACAAACAGATGTAATTAGAAATACCACGGGAACTGTTGTACGTACATACCTGTAGTCCTGTGGCGATGACTCGCTTCGTGATAATTTATGAGCGATCTTAAACAAAAGTGTGAGATCATTGGTTCGTGTGATTCATACAAATCGGGAACGGCCAAAAGCAATCCAACTAGCCGCCATAATTTGCTGTTCCTGTTGACTGTTTTAACGTAGTCTTTCGCGACCTCGGCCTATCGAAGCAAATCCAATATGCATCATTCCACGCCAACACGATCACTTTTTGCACTCGATGTCAGGGATTTTGTTCAAACTGAAATATAATGTAGCTTCTTTCAAGTAATATGTGCTGCGAGTCGTACCATCAGCTGACTGTAATAGCGGAGTGCACGCCCCCCCCCCCTCAGTTTGAACAAAATCCCTAACATCGAGTGGAAAAAGTGGTGATCGTGTTGGCGTGGAATAACCCGTCCGTCACCGAGGCGGCAACGCGCATCGCGAAGGTCCCAAGACGTCCTTACCACGGTGCTCGACCCGCCGCGTGCCGGCGGCGCGGCGGCACACGGTGGTCTGGAATTGAGAATTTGGTGATATTTGTCTATAGCTTTTAACCTATATAAATTATCGAAACGAAATTTGCGCCAAAAAATAGGAAAAAATCGTCCCGTTCTAATGATGCATAACTTAATAATTTTTACATTTATTTATTTATTCTTTTTTCAATTTTTTTAAGTTAATTGTTATAAAAAAATTTAATAGCTGTTTAATTGGTACTTTATTCAATACTCTTTTCAGTGGTTTAAGTCGCACGTTGAGAAAACTCATCGTTTCCAAGTTATAAGGAAAGTCGAATAGTAGAGGAAAGTAGTGAAAATTGCTTGTTTTTAAATTAAAGAGCAGTCTTGTGCGATAAAATGGCATATTTTATTAGTAATTAATGTAAATAATCCATTAAAAACATAATGCTGAATGCAGTATGGTAAATTTTCGAGATTCTTTACTTTAAGAGAGGATATCATTAAAGTCCCAAAAAGTCCCAGATTCTACCAAATTGAAATATTTTCAACATATCTTCCTCTATGTAATCACGTAAGAATCATTTCCAACTTCGTCCAACTTTTCAAATTATTACAGTTTAAAGCCGTGCAGAAATTATAGAACACGGATTACTTCCAATTGGACGACTCTCTGAAGAGGCACAGGAAACACGTCACAAAGATTTTTAAAAAACTTAGAAATAGGAATACGAGAAAAATGTCAAGAAAATCAACGAATGAGGATATATGTCACAAACTTCTGTTAACATCCGACCCATACATATCAGCAATCTGAATAAAATCATGTAATAAAAAGAAAAAAAATCTAGACCCTGAAGCTGGAGAATTAATATGTAAATAACAGGAAAGATAAATGGTATTCGACAAATGCATGAATTGTCACTAAATATTTCGACCTGGACCTCTTTGTTTTCCCGACTACTTTCCTTATATCTTGGAAACGAAAAGTTTTCTCAACATGCGACTTAAACCACTGAAAAGAGTATTAAATAAAGTACTAATTAAACAGCTATTAATTTTTTTTATAACAATTAACTTAAAAAAATTGAAAAAAGAATAAATAAATAAATGTAAAAATTATTAAGTTATACATCATTAGAACGGGACGATTTTTTCCTATTTTTTGGCGCAAATTTCGTTTCGATAATTTACATAGGTTAAAAGCTATAGGGAAATGTCACCAAATTCTTGATTCCAGACCACTGTGCGGCACCAAGAGCCCAAGCCTATATCTAGAGACGCGGTAGCGTCTCGACGCCAAGCAGTTGTCGACACCTTGACCTTGCTTCGCCAGGCCAAGTATTTAACTGAAAGCTGCTATATGTACTTGCAGCTCATTTTGCTTTCACATATTTTTTTTATTTTGTAATTATTATTATTATCTTCTATTTTTTGTGATTTATTTGATCCCCCCCCCCCCCCCCCCTAAACATGATTCATGTATGAAAGAAGCTAATTCCCTTTAATTCAGGAAAAAAGTTCTCACGCAAAGATTGTGAAATCATCTTTGCTAAAAGGGGGGATTTGATCACTTTTTTCATAAATTGTGAATTTTTGTTGTGTTGATCTTATCAAGCTAATGTACCGCCGGTCACTCTCTAGGAAATTTCACTACAAAGAAAACATATATATGCGAGGAAAGAAATTTATTACTTAATAAATTATAAATAAATTAACAATATTCAGTTAATAAACTTTTCCGCCTTAACGGCTTTCCTCCTGACCGCCACGGCCCCGACCACGACCACGGCTTCGGCCACGATACTGTGCGTGGATATTAACGTTTGCGAATTTTACATGTTCGTTTACGTTAAACTCAGATATGTTTCTTTTTTTTTAATAAGTTTATTAAATATTTTCTAATTAATCCTACTTTTAACCTTGATTAAATATGTAAATTATGTTATGCGTGTTGTAATACGTATTCAGTGGATTGGTGGATTTTGTGTTAAATTCGAGTTTTCAGATATGTAGCAAACATACAAGAAGCAAACAGAGGATCGAAGCTGAATAAAATCGTGTAAACGTATGATTTCTTCTCATTGAATGACAGCCAAGTGACATTTATAAATTATGCTTTCGAGGCGATACCTACTGGCGTCAAGTGGAGGAGGAAAACGCGACGTCATAACTCGTAATCCTAAAAGTATCATTTTTATAACTATTAATTCAGAATAAATCTTATATCTTTTAGACAAATAGCTTGATACATTAAGTAACGCGACATATGGGTTTGAAAAAAAATGATTCGCTTAATCATGTAAAAACACCGACACTATGTCATAAAATAAGATAATAAGGCTAAAATAGGTACGACGACCTGTCAATTTCGCTATCTTTCGTGTATAGAGACATGATCGCTCAGTGTGCCTATGGGTAGAGGGGAAGAGGGAATCAGCTTCCAGACGCGACCGCGTCTGTTGATTTCATGTACTTGGCGTAATTTTTTTACTTTTTTTAAGTTTTTTGTAGGGATCTCACTTCTTTTTACAAAGATAATTTGCATAGAGTATGACTTCAGATAAATTTTAATATTATATTATTATTATCTTCTATAAAATATGTACAACCGTTTACAACTTTCTTTCTTTTAAACTATTTTTTAGAATTCTCCAAAGAACGAATCTAAATAAATTGTATTGTATTCAAGTGCTAATCCATACTCCAATGTAGAGAAATACATATTTTTAACAGTAAATATGATGTACCTTGGAATCTAAGTTTATTAAATATATTCTAATTAATCCTACCTTTGACATTGATTAAATATGTAAATCATGTTATACGTATTCAGTGGATTGGTGAGATATGAAGCAAATTTGGTTCAGATATGAAGCAAACATACAAGAAGAAAACAGAGCATCGAAGCTGAATAAAAACGTTTAATAAAATCGTTAATTATTAATATAATACTATGTCACAATAAATTTTCTTCTCTGATGTAGATCACACTGCATCATTTTCTGCTTCGATTATCACTATATATATGTATAGCATTACATAAAATATATATGTAAATATATATGTCAGCATTACATAAAAACTCTAAATTAATAATAATAGTTTGCTGGTATAAAAATATATCTGCAATTTGTTACAATATATTATTTTGTACATGCATGTTACAAATTTTCGGAAATTTATGCGAAAGATACTTCTCTGTCGAATCGAACCTTCTCCGGACAACTTCCAAGTCTGCGACTCTACATAAAAAGTCTATTAATTTTTTTTAGCCATTTACCTTGTTAATTGAGACAATAATTCAGTGTCGTAATGTGGTGTAAAAATTCGTGACATTTCAAATTTTGACAACTTACCTTACGCAGGTTATGAGTGCTTAACACTTGGCAGGTTATAATTCAATAGTATAGGTATATGTACAATGACGAACGACGATCCCTGCCGAATGAACCCGAGAGTCGGCGATCGACGAACGAAACATGTGTTAGTCTCTCTTTTGGCTGAAGGTGTGCGTGTAACACGTATACATATGAGGTTGACGAATGACGAAAGTTGACGCAAATTTGGCTTGAAGGATAAGAAGAAGAAAACTTTCCGTTGCTGACTGATCCATGAGATGATATTACGATATTTCTGTCATACGTGAACCGATTTGATTGATTTTGGTCTTGATCAAAAGCTTATATGCGGTTTACATAAGAAAAATGCCTTTAAAATTAGAAAATATTGCAGGCGTGATGAGATATTAATGAAATAAGTTTCAGGTTAGGTTGGATTAGGAGGGCGACGAGTAAATGATAGCGGTAGCGGCAGTCGACAGATACAGGGTGTCAAAACATGTACTTGGCGTCGAGACGCTACCGCGTCTCGAGATATGTTTACTGTCGCTGTTGTGTATCTTTACTCGTAGCCCGGCTATTCCAAAGTTACCTAAAACTTATTTCATTAATATCTCATCACGCCTGCAATATTTTTTTAAATTTAAAGACATTTTTCTTAGGTAAACCGCATATAAGCTTTCGAATAAGACCAAATTCAATAAAATGGGTTCACGTATGACATAGATATCGTAATATCGTCTCTTGGATCAGTCGGAAACGGTAAGATCTAAGATTTTTCTTCTGATTCTGTCACAAAATTTTCGTCGACATTGACTTTCGTCGACATAATACGTATACGCGTTGTTCGCACGGCACACGCGTGAAAATTATAGAATTTTGCTTTCGAGGTTGTAAGGCTCGATTCACCGGTTGGTACGCGTACAAGCCGGACGATCTATCACCCGCCAAATTAATATTGGGTGACTGTTTAAATTATTACGTGTCGATTCTGATCTGAACGATGATCTGAGAAGTTTAGCTCTGCTTGTGCTGATGGTCCGAATGCTGACCTCATCAAACACACCGAACCGTACTATTCGCGAGCTCATTGACTTCTGGTCTTGTCCACCTTTTCGATGTCAAAGGTGGACAAGACATCTGATTTTTGGGAGGCGCCAAAATGCCTGATTGGCTTAGCTTTGCTTGAAGAGGAGGAACCTTCCCTCTACGATTTCGGTGATGGAGGAGGAATCCTCTCCTTCTTCGTGACGTAGCGGAGGGAAAACCGGACATCTGGCTAACAAACCTCGCTAGGTTGATCGGCCGGAGCGTCTCGCCGGGGTCGCGGTTTATGATCGTATTGTCCCGCGAGTCAGCGGTGGTCGACGGTATGTACCGTTTTGAAGTTACCGTACACCACCCGCTGACAGAGCAATCAACGGATTTTCCCAGAGCGAGGACGGTCGAAGTGTCCAAAAAAATAGCACGATGCCGAATTGCCACCTATTAGACATCTGGCAGGCAAATGCTCCCCAAGACTTCGACGGTAAGCAATTGCCTAGTAATAAAGGGTCGCTGAATTTCTGCCTCGCTCTGAGCCCCCTTTTGTTCCCGTAAGACGGAACACGCGTTACACGCACACCTTCAGACAAAAGAAGCTACACATGTTTCGTTCGTCGACTCTCGAGATCATTCGGCAGGAATCGTCGTCCGTCATTGTACATACACCTATACTTTTGAATTATAACCTACACATACGACGCTGAATTATGGTCTCAATTAACAAGGTAAGTCGCCAAATTTTTTAATAGACTTTTTATGTAAAGCTTATAGTAGAAATGAAGGGGACGCACAGACTTGGAAGTCGTCCGGAGAAGGTTGGACAGAGAATCATCTCCTTTCGCATAAGTTTCTGGAAATTTGTCAAATAAGGTAAATGGACAAAATTTAGTTTAAATTTAGCAATGTGGAGCAAGTCACATTAGTGAACAAAGTACGCTGAAGACACATCTCCCTTGATACTTTTCAATTGAATCTTTTGTGAAAGAAATTTGTAATACTTTAAAATCCACAATAGTTGCAACGCTATTTTTAATTTTATTAGTTTCCCATTAACAATATTTCAATTCACTAATAAACATACTAAATTAATTTTAATCCAACACCAATAAATTGAGCGTTAAAAATATTGGATCTCTTCGTTCATTTTCCCTGAATTATTACTATTAGCATTTAAATTTCCTACAACAAGACTTTCTGCCATACGCCCTCACCTCCTTCGGACACATTTTGTAGTCTCTACAGTTACTATAGTAAAGGGCCACTCTATTTCTATATAATAAGATGTAACTAAAAAATGTGGATTTTATATTGTTATAGTTTCGGCTCGACATAGTAGAAGTTTAATACAAAAGTACAATAGAAGCAATAGAACATTAACAGAAACAGGGTAACAGATAAACCGAATGTAATCACAAACGCGCAAGAAATATGTATATGTCGATGCGTCTGCTTGTAATGGCGTCTGGCTATCGAATGACAGCTTGACAGGCGATCGACCCGATCGCCTTCTTCTCGCTGTCCTCTTGTTCTTGTCACGAGCACCAGCAGGCCCTGGATTCCAACCAAAGGGTGCTCGCAACAATATATATTTACAGATAACCGAAGCAGAAGATGATGCAGTGTGATCTACGTCAGAGAACAAAATGTATTGTGACATAGTATTATATTAATTAAACGATTTTATTCAGCTTCGATTCTCTATTTGCTTCTTGTACGTTTGGTTCATATCTGAAAACTCAAATTTAAACCAATTCTACGAATTCAATCGTCTTGAAGCATTACAGGTGTGCATAGTTTCGATGACAAAACCTACAATATATTTAAAAAGAAAATAACCCCGAGAGGGTGAAAAAATTATCCACTCATCAATAAACACTACAAAATGTGTGAAATCACAACAAAGTTACCATTTTTAAAAAAAAAGTTACAAAAAAGTGCGCCAAGTATACGCGCGCAAAGAACGGTAAGTTAATAATCCCATCAAAAAGAATCCCATTTAAATATCAGCTAACGAAGCACACAAAGAAAATTATTATTATTATTATTATTATTATTATTATTATTATTAGTATTATTATTATTATTATCGTTATCGTTATCGTTATCGTTATCGTTATCGTTATCGTTATTGTTATCGTTATCGTTATCGTTATCGTTATCGTTATCGTTATCGTTATCGTTATCGTTATCGTTATCATTATCATTATCGTTATCGTTATCGTTATCATTATCATTATCATTATCATTATCATTATCATTATCGTTATCGTTATCGTTATTATTACAATAGCTGAAAGAAAAAGTAACCCTGCTGCACAAGCAAATGAAGTAAGCACATTTTCTTGAATACAAAATTTATTTTTCTTCTGTTAATTATTACCTATGCAAATTATCTTTGTAAAAAGAAGTGAGATCCCCATAAAAAAATTCAAAAAAGTAAAAAACTTACACCGAGTACATGAAATCAAATAAATCCCAAAATATAGAAGATAATAATAATTACAAAATAAAAAAAATTGTGAAATCAAAATAAGCTGTAAGTACATAAAGGTGCTTTCACTCAAATACTTGGTCTGGCAAGGCAAGGTATTCTCAGATCATCAATACCCATTCCTTCCCTCTCGCGGGCTTTCAGATAATTTGTCAATTTAAAACTCTGACAATATGAATACACTTTCATTATTTTGCGTTTTTAATAATTCTTATTCGTCGACACCTTGACCTTGCCTCGTCAGGCCAAGTATTTGACTGAAAGCACCTTTATGTACTTGCAGCTCATTTTAATTTCACATATTTTTTTTATTTTGTAATTATTATTTTCTTCTATTTTTTGGGATTTATTTGATGTCATGTACTTGGCGCAATTTTTTTACTTTTTTGAAGTTCTTTATGGGGATAATACCTACTGTACTATTATGCGAAGTTCTGACGTTTTTAAGTTTCATTGGAAAAGTGCTGTTCTAAGAATAAATTACTTCTTTCACGAAATATATTTCTGTTCAGTTCCTCTGTCAACTTTATTGAACACGATACAAAAGAGGAATCATACACGTGCTTATTTTCTTGAATGACGTTCCGGGAACAACCTGAAGAACAGTTCATTAATTTCGTCGTTCACGGACAGTGATATTGCTCGGATATGCAATTACTGAACCGACTACTTAGTAAATTGTGTTATCTGGAAACTGCTGCGACTCGTTTTAAAAACGTTTCCCCGCAATGTTTCAGGTTTTACAAATACTGTAAATAAATAATAAATTAATCGTTGAAAGGCCATGCAAAAGCACTTTAGTATAAACGTTCGGTAAACGGTAAGTAATAATATCAATTACACTCATAACATCACTCAATTTTTTGTAGTTACTTTAATATTGTTTATTTTTGACGTTGAAATTAATTTAATCATTTCTATTATTCATTGTTTTAAATTCATAAATTATACTATTTATAAACGGTACAAATTTTTGGTATCTGCTGAATAAATATAAACAACATTCCTAGATAGCATACAGACGTCTGGCAAAGTCTTAAAGGCGTTTGGCAAAGTCTTAAAGGCGTTTGGCAAAGTCTTAAGGGGGTAGACACGTCGGTAATTAATAATATGTCACGTGACCTGGCCGATTTGGCAGGTCGGTATTGCAGCAGGTTTTTTCTGCACAGAAATGGTAATATCCATAGATACGCGGCTGCCTGGTGCATGCGAGAGGGAGCTGTTTGCTATTTCCGTATTCTACTCTGAATAAGCACAGACGAGGTATAGAATAGACCCATCACCTTATGGGACTTCGTGTCGCCACCCAATCTGTGTGACCGACCCATAATTTCAGGACTGAATTTAGCGACCTCTGTTCATGAACAGCGTCCAACTCAGCAACTACTCTGAAATGTGTTGAAATGCTGAAAGGTGTTGCGTACTTGTATACGTGTGACTTGTTTAGAGAGAGAGTTTGACATAAGAGGGTAGGCTTTTGTTACGGTATGCTTTGGCTCGGTTGGTCAACGACTCACGCGGATTTCTCTCCGAAAATCCATTTCGTGGATCAAGACACTATGGCGTTCAGAAATGGCATTTCTTCAAAGCCCGTGCAAGCTATAAATTGCAAGATGACATTGTTTATTAGCACTTTGCGTACCCTTGCGAACCCTTTCACGTATCGTGCGCCGAAAAAAGTATTAAAAATTCACGCTGTTACTGATATTCCCACAAGTTTCTAATGCACTGTTTAATCATTCCAGTGAAGTAATAATAATTGGATTCCGTTTGCCCCTAATATTAGTTTACCGCCAACACTGAAATTTACAGTAAAATCTAATTTTAAAAGTCTCGCAGAAAGTTGCATGATGCATGAGTGTCTTAAAAGTTTGTCTAGCCCTGAGAAATTCATCAGTTCAGTCAAGTGTGTGCATGGCATAGTGCATATTATCTCGTGATTTCTCAATTCGCGCATCAATTTCATCGATCACTGGACCATGTGGGAGGCCTTTTAATTTAACAGGATTCCATTCAGATATACCCGTTACTTAGAAGACTTTTTCAGAAACTGAAGGATGTTTAAAAACAGAAAATGATTTTGTAATCGTGTGCAACGCGATTGTAGAGTCAGTGCCTGTGCCTGCCAAAAAGTGTTTCATAGAGTACCGTGCCTCTACGTGTTAATGATGCGAACGCGAATTCCCATAAGGTGATAGGTCTATCGTTTTAGCCTATACTTCGCCGATGTTAGTAACTAAGGGGGAGAAACAAGTATCTCACTCATATTTCTCCAAATATTCCTGCAACTATTCACTTACACTAAGTTCAACTAAAACGTATTTATACATTATAAATAATACTACGTGATATGTATAAGCATTAACATTAATGTATCGAACGATTAAACATTGAGAATAAAAGAGAATTCAGTCGGTGCAGAAAATCATTTGCAAATCCAAGGCCAAATGTTACAAATTGCTTGATATCTCGAGTTCTATCGATTATAGTTAATAATAATTTATACTGGGCGGTTAGTGTAAATGTTGTTAACATTACTTGTCACAGCAATAGCCACTGGAATGGATATTTTAGCCGAAAATCCATTTTTGCCGAAGAATTCGCTGGATTTCGCAATTGTAACTAACCGTCGACCTTGTTTTGATCGGGGGACATCATTCCTCGAAGTCTACATAAGGAGCTCACAGATCTTCATGTACTCAGTCGTCGTCGGTCCTCCGGACTTGAAGGACCTCCGGGAACCCTGGAGCTGCCGAGCCACCTGGATCCACTGGACTTCCTGGGGACCCGGTTCTTCCTCCCCCTCCCCCCGGAGCTGCCGAGCTACCTGGATCCACTGGACTTCCTGGGGACCTGGTCAGGTGTTCAACCCTGGTTCTTCCTCCCCCTCCCCCTGGAGCTGCCGAGCCACCTGGATCCACTGGACTTCCTGGGGACCTGGTTCTTCCTCCCCCTCCCCCCGGAGCTGCCGAGCCACCTGGACCATTCGGAACTGCTGAACTTGCTGGGGACCTGGTCAGGATTTCAACCCTGGTTCTTCCGCCAGCCTCTCGCCCCTCTGGCCTGGGTTCGTTTATTCGCTTGGTGCTGATGAAATTTTGGGGTTCGGTAAGTCATTTAAAATTTTATTGTTTTGCGAATGTCAAATCTGATTTCTTCGGTCGTTTTCCATCATCTGTCCTATTTCCATGCATACTTTCGAGAATTTTGCGCGAGTCGTTCTATTTTGTGTATTTCTTCGATGGGTTTGCATGATTTATTTTATTTGATGCATTTCTTCGATGGGTTTAAATGATTTATTTCATTTTCGTGAATTTCTTCGATGGTTTTCTCTGATTCATTTCATCTCGTCGATGTCTTCGATGGTTTTCCCTGATTCATTTCATGTCTTCAATGGTTTTTCCTGATTTATTTCATCTCGTCGATGTCTTCGATGGTTTTCTCTGATTCATTTCATCTCGTCGATGTCTTCGATGGTTTTCCCTGATTCATATCATCTCGTCGATGTCTTCGATGGTTTTCCCTGATTCATTTCATCTCGTCTATGTCTTCGATGGTTTTTTGTGACTTCTGTCACTCTGTCATGCATCTCATCGATGGGTCTACATTCTCTGCTCTTTCCTTCATGTACTTATCTCTGCGGTGGTTTTGCATGCTCGTGCGTGCTCTGCTGTTGGTCGAAATTATCTCGATCGTCTCCAACTCAATAAGCTTTTCCTTAATTTCTTTCCAGGCCGACCACACCGTTACTAACATATAGTAGTTGATTGTTTCAGCTTTTCAGGTTCACCGTTACTCGGGGAATGGAGTTAATAACACGATATATTTAAAAAGAAACTAGTGAAAAGTGATAGTGAAAAGTGATCGTGCAAAGTGACAGTGAAAGAAGACATCTTAAGGAAGCCTAGGCTAATTTATTATAGTATGAAGTATTTAAGGTCCCATGTAAAATTGCCAAGCAGTCACTAAATCATTAACTTTGTTGTTCGTTTATTGGCTCCTCATCACAGATGATGCGGAAGCAAGTGACTGAGCATGGAATCGGTATGGGTGGATCAGTTTCATCCCTTGGTGTTCTTGTCCAAAGGGAAAAGTTTCGGGCGTAGGGGGTGCACCTTTTGGTAGACTGCCTGCGTAAGTCACCCGGTTCGATTACCCAATCTCCGTGTTAGACGGCTTGAGTCAGGTCAAGTGTTTGCTCCTGACGAGTCGCATCGGAGCAACAGGAATCGTCTGGGAGGCGCCGAGCGCTTTTCCCTTTCGATTTGGACAGCAGGGTGGTAGGAACTGCGCCGTCCAATACTTGTTTCATGCTTACCCTTCGCCTTTCCTTCTTTCCTGAATTTCTTTTAATCGAGTGATTGCGTGGCAGTTCCCTAGATTCTATATCTAAACCGAAGGGATCGATGGAACTTTGTTTCCATCCATCTCTTTGGTTTAGTAGGCTTCATGTACAGGGAGATCGATGGAACTTTGATTCCATCTATCTCTCTACGGGTCTCCAAGCGCAGCAACCTCCTCGCGGTGAGACCTGGTAATCGGTGAGAACCGAGCCGATGGCTGCGATTGTCAAATATTCTAGTCCTATATAAGAATTTCTTTAACTTGCAATACTATGGTAGAATGTAAGAATAAAATATGTAACTTAAAATGTTGTTCGATTGTTCCTACCGAACCCCAGAATACGAATATAGTATTCAGATGGAAGAATAAGTGCAAGTTGGAATATTTCAGCGAGATACTGGAACTGTTGAGTTTTTCACAATTTTTAAAGTCCTCTCTGCTTCAGCATTTTATTGAAATATACAAAGTTACAATTCCTTTGCGAGGTATTCCACGTTACATCATGAAAGCATGTCTTCCACAAATAATGTTGTTGTTTATATAAATTTGTATGTTAAATAAATTTGTTTTGCGTTAAATAAACCGGAATAGGACAGCAAGGTTAAAAGACAAATGTGATATCGTTTTATTTTCTTTCTCCGTTCTTTTCCGTTGAACGAAATATGTTCATAAGACGATTTTTAAATTGTTACTCTAACAGAAACATTTGTAAATCGCGGGCATTGACTCTCAAAACATAAACTAGTTTTACTCGTGCTTAATTCTAGTTCCTACCACGTGTAGCGTTACAATCTGTTTTGAGACTTCACCGGTAACGTTGCATGCGACACTAAAATGGCAAGGGGGTCCTAGGACCCCCTAAACCGGCGACACAAAAGTACATTGCTTGATAGGTCTATTCTATACCTCGTCTGTGGAATAAGGAAAGAAATTCTCAGCTGTTGCGTTGTACTTACAAAAAATTTAAACGGAAAGTCGGCTGGTACTGCAAACGTAGAAAATTCATTGTACATTTTAATTACTTGACATGTGCTTATGCTACAATATTCTACGTTAGCAGTAAGGAATTATAAGTGAAAAGGAAAAATAGATAAGGGGATGTCCCCAGAAAATGAAGTTTGTTAGGTTAGACATTTTTTTATTAGCAAAACACTGAAACAGAACATGAAATACACTTATTACATGTCCTATGCAGAAATCAGTTATGAACAAACATTATAAATAAAATTGTGTTGTATGTTGAATTGGACTAGTGAAAATGCGCAGGCTGGTTGCGCGTGATTATTATATGGCCGGCTCCTCGAAGTGACAGAAAATATAACCTGTATGCTACACCCGACTTCCTGAAGACACTTTTGCGACGTAATAATAATGTTTTGGAAGCATGATAAAAAGTTCACAAATGTAACGTAAAGGTCAAAATAGCCACTAAACATTTATTGTCATATAGCTTATTGTTGTAACCCAGCCGACGACCGAAAGTTACAACCGCCGCGCATTCCAATGGCAGGCGCGAGCGCCAAAGCGCGGGCAACAACCCGCGAGCACCGTCAGCGTTTCCAACGAAAACGCCCAAGAGCGACCCGAAAGCGGTGACCCCTCTGGTCCCCGCTTCACCCCGGACTAGCTATAAGACTCTGTACAAATTGTGAGCGATGCTCTCTGATGAAGAACACACGCACGATACAGTGCGCGCTGCAACTGTCACCCAGATCGGAACAGAATAAACTTATTTAACTTTACGGTGAGTTCCAATTCTTTAACCCACAACGATCCCCTATCTTCGGTTTCTAAGTGAATATCCTCGTCCCGGCATTATCACCCGAACCTTTCGGAGCTCGTTGGACGACGACTGTGAAGGACGACCCGGAGCACCCCGAGATTCTGGCCAGAATCTCGACCCCAGGCGCCTTGGCACAACAATATACATAGGTTTTATTTTCTGTCACTTCGAGCCACCCACATAATAATCACGCGCATCCAGCCTGCGCATTTTCAGTAGTCCCGTTGGCGTCATGGAAGGGGTCCCTCCCCCACCCTGTATTTGTGGTAGTTGCAAAGATATTCCTGAGCCCAGTGTACATATGTACACCCTGGTATGATATGTAAAAATAAATAAATTTAATAAAAATTACTTTTTGTGTTTATACCACATGAATATAAAAACTGATACTTACACTTCCTGAAGAATCCATTATTATTATTTCCTATTTCTCATAAATATTTTCTTGGAATGACACTGAACCCTTTCGATTACAGTTAGTTGTCATAGAACCTGTGATAAAAAGTTAGAACGAGTTGTAATTGATCTGAATGCAATAAAAATGTAATTGTATGTATGTTATTTACTTATTTTTATGCTTGCGGAGGAGACTGCCTTCCTTTCCTCGCTTCTATAACGTTTCTAGGCGTGGCTTTGACGCGAATTACAGGATTTCGGGATAGGTTCGAGTGGCGCGCAATAAAGAAATGAATTTCACGAACCAGAATTCTTTTTAACAGTGTTTATTCACTAAGAATACTTTCTACATATAACTATTTAAGTTGTTGACGTTTTAGTCAATATAAGGAACATAAACAATAGTAACGTAAATTATGATAAATGACTCTTAGGTCGAAATAGAACGCAAAATGATAGAATGATGCTTGGTCGATAAATAATAAATGACTCTTAGCACAGACGAGGTATAGAATAGACCTATCAAGCAATATATTTTTGTGTCGCCGGTTTAGGGGGTCCTAGGACCCCCTTACCATTTTAGTGTCGCATGCAACGTTACCGGTGAAGTCTCAAAACAGATTGTAACGCTACGCGTGGTAGGAACTAGAATTAAGCACGAGTAAAACTAGGTTATGTTTTGAGAGTCAAAGCCCGCGATTTACAAATGTTTCTGTTAGAGTAACAATTTAAAAATCGTCTTACGAACATATTCCGTTCAACGAAAGAGAACGGAGGAAGAAAATAAAACGATATCACATTCGTCTTTTAACCTTGCTGTCCTATTCCGGTTTATTTAACGCAAAACAAATTTCATTCCCTTGCAATAACGTAATTTGTAAAAACAGGAGTTTAATGTTTTTTAAGTGCACCTGTTGCTGAACCCCACCCATGTATCATGTGTTTCCGCATACATTAATGATGGTCTATACGATATAATACAGACATATAATAATAAAAATAATAATAATAATAATATCCTTCTACTGTACTATATTATTTAAAAGGAACACATCGAACCCGTACACACCGATTTTGCTGCAATTTTGCAAGTCTGTAGGGTAGCCAAAAATATTCGATACATATTTTTTTAAAAAGGAATTCATTCTCCTCCATAGCTATTAGAACAATTGAGCGCTCGGCTACAATAAGGGGACTAGCGCTCGAAAATGGGAAAAATTATTGTCCAAACGCTAAAAAAGATTGGAAAATTAAATTTTGTTAAACTGGATTTTAAAAAATATAGTGTTGTAAAGCTAGTCACGGCACACATTTTTTCTATTTGCAGTATTTTTATCGAATTATTAGTATTCGAGACAAAAATTATAAACAAACAAACTTTCTTCGACGAAAATCATTATTTCTTTAAACATAAATTGCGATAACTTGAGTAAATATTAACGGATCGTTATGAGACTTGAAACGTAAAACTCAGAAAACTCTAGCGGAGCCGCAATATGTATGTACAAAACCCTTATGTTAAAAAATGTAATAATATTTAATTAAAAAGTAATACTGGACATAACCCATGTTTTTCAACGTTCGCCGTTAAAAAGTATCGAGGCAATTTTGAGGTACATATAACTTGCAGCGACAAAGTTTTTCCTTAATATACAAGGAAGATTTTCACCAATTTTCAAACTGATCAATAAATAATTGTAGAAGATATGACGATATATATATTTCGCGAAGTGATTTATATATATCGTCATATCATCTACAATTATTGATTAATCAGTGTGAAAATTGGTGAAAATCTTCCTTGTATATTAAGGAAAAACTTTGTCGCTGCAAGTTATATGTACCTTAAAATTATGATGGGCAAAAAATTATTTGAAATCAAAATTTAATCTACGACACTCAATTTTTTTAAGTTGGCGCCAGATTTACACAGTGCAAATGATGAGGCGCCGATATAAAAAAATGAAGTGTCGTAGATTAAATAAGGAACAAAATTACTTTTTACTTTTTAGCGCATTTCATATTTTTTTTTAAGTCGGCTTTAATTATGATTTTCCATTTTTTGGAATGATGCGCCAGTATTGTGACTTTTACACGCTGGTGGCAAACAATCTCTCCGTACAGGGGTATAGCGCCACGGTCGACCCTGTCTTAGCTGAAAATTTTGAAATTGAGACGGGTACGAGACCAGTCGACATTGTTTGCAAACCTCATTACAGTGATCTAGGGTGTGAGTGGTAAAACGATCATAAAAGCGGAGCGCGCGGCTCGCTTACATGGGCCGGGAAATTCCCAATAGCTCTTTGCCACGTTCATTTGAAAGAGACCATGCCAAAATTTTCGAAGCTCGGGGCTCACCGCTGTGCAGCGGACGCTGACAGACAGGGGTGTGCGGGTACCCGACGTTTCGGGCTCGGGACGGGCCGGAAACTTTCGGGCGAGATCGGGCGGGATCCCGTTACTTTCGTATTGCTCGAGAACCCGAAGTTTTCGGGATCCCGAGACTCGTTTCGGGCTGCAAGCATAGCCGCCATGAGCGGGCAATTTGATTTCAGATCGGCTCGGCAAAACTCGGACGCGATCGGATTCCTTCAGTGTCGGATCTGTATTCATATTCAGAAAGTTAAAATTGGATTTTGTAACGACACGTAGGGATTTAGGGGCCTCGGGTCCAAAAGACTACGAATATAAATTTTACAAAAACGTTTAAATTCATTATTTTCAATGACTTTTACGTGTCGTAGGATGGGCACCGTCTATTTAGACACGCGCGAAGTGCAGAAATTTGCGGGCTTTCAATTTTCCCATGCTTGCCTATTTTTAAGGAAACGGATTGTACTTATGAATTATTATAAGGGAAACCATTTATACTAATTTAGACTAATAGTATTGAACTTTTTTCCCTATAATTAAGAAAGATTGTCATATTTAATTACATTTGGTACCAAAGAAAAGAAGCTGTTGTAACAGTGAAATATTTTACCTCAAGGTCGTGATTTTAAAAATTCAGAAAAAGGTTATCATATTTTTCTATGTTCTTCCTACAAAATACATTTCTCTGTATGATGGTAATTTTAATAGAAATATGTGACCGAACCCGAAGAGAGGATGCTTATGGCATGTAAATCGGACTGTTTTTAATGAAGTTAAATCAATTGTTCATGTAAATCCCTTCATAAGCGTCGTAATCGGCAAAGATCAAGGTTCTTTTGGGGAAGTTTTTGTAAGGAAACTATACATGCAGTCTTTTTAAAACTTTCAGGCTATATTATTATGTATTTCAAGAAGGGAATAAACATTTTTTGATATAAAAAAACGCGGCAATTGCAAATGGCGCAAGGGTTTCGGAGCGGCCAAGTTATTCAGCTGCGCGCAGTTTAGGGTCCGTTGTAGTAGCATGACACCAAAAAACTAAATAGTTTTGTGTGTTTAATGAAATTACGCTATGAATGGACCTCAATCCGCATTAAAAAATGAAAATTACGATGGTGATGTGCGTACTTGGCGAGTATACTTCGCTGCGCTCCATTTCCTTTTAGGTGCCGCGAAATTAAATATTGTATTTGACCTGCTAAATGAGCTTGCAGGGATCCAGGGCTAGGGGTTTTCCCACCCTACCCCCACGCAGCGCACAAATTAACAGGTCAACAGTTTCGAGGTGACAAAATTTGAACAGGCTTGTCAGTTCGTATTCATTAGTGAACCGAGTAACATCACTTCGAAAATTAATCATGGCCGGAAGTTTCAACGCGAAGAAAAGTACGGGGTGTAGCACCTGCTTCAACCCATTGTGGGAAGAAGCCTTTTTTTCGTGGAACATAAAGGTGCCGCAGTGTGTTTAGTGTGTCACAAAGAAATGAAACAATTAAAAAAATATAATATCCAGCGGCACTATACGGGGTCTCATTCTAAGGACTACGTTCATCTGTCACCGGAGGAGAGACTTGAGGAAATTGAAACGCTGAAAGCAGCATTAATAGTAGCAGACGAAGAATCACAGAACGAAGTAAGTTATCTTTCTAAGAATACTGTATGATTGTCAGTTTTTGAAGAATATGAAGTGGCATGGTAAAGCATTGTTTAATTTGTTCTTAGGAAGAGGGACCTATCAACGATGCAGCATTGCGTTCAAGTTACATCGTCGCATTGGAGCTTGCGAAGACATACCAACCATTTACATCAGGACAACTTTTCAAAGAACTACTACTGGAGGTGGTACACGAGGTAAGTTCAACACAGGTAAATAAATATAAATGTATTAATCTTTCACGTATGACGATACTGCGCCGGGTAGAAGAAATGGCAAACAATGTGGCGGACCGATTAAGAAACGTCGCAAGTAATTTTGTGTCGTATTCTTTAGCTCTGGATGAGAGCACGGACATCTCTGGTACGCCACAACTTGCCATTTTTATCCGCGGGGTAGATGAAAATTTAGTAGTTACGGAGGAATTGCTAGATTTCCTTCCATTTAAGGAAAGTACGACAGGCGAGGATATTTTCTCATGCGTAGAAGAGGTCATAGAACGCGGTAATTTGCAGTGGGATAAGCTTGTGTCAGTAACAACTGACGGAACCCCCGCTATGGCTGGTAGATTCATCGGATTAGTAGGCCGCATTCAATCGAAGGTAAAAAATTTAGCAATTCCTCGGGAAATAATTGCTATACATTGCTTAATTCACCAGGAGCATTTATGTGCTAAACGCGTCGAATTAAGCGATGTAATGGCAGTTGTTGTCCAAACTACTAAATTTATTAGACATAATGGCAGTAAACGTAGACCGCCTACGGACTCAAGTCACAACTCATTTTCCAAAATTAGAATCAGTCTCCGTAGGAAATAATTTCAATTTCAATAAGTACGCCGATATATTACAAACTCTGCATGACGAATTTTCCTCGCGTTTTCAAGATGTCGTGAAAATAGATAAAGAATTAAGTATCATAGTAGCTCCATTTCAATATGACGCGCATTCGGCTCCAGCGCATTTACAATTAGAAATATTAGAATTGCAAAATAATAGATTACTCAAGTTGAAATATGGACAGTACGAAAATGTTTTAGAATTCTACAAACATATACCACGGACCAGATTTCCTCAACTCCATCAGCTTCCCGCGACCATAAAATCCATTTTTGCCTCAACGTATGTGTGTAAGCAGCTCTTTTCTGCTATGAAAAGAATGAAGTCAGCTCACAGAAGTAGATTAAGCGATTCAAATTTGAAAAATTGCCACGTTTTAACCACTTGTCAGGACATAGATCCTGACATTCCTACATTAGTACAAACCAAAAAGCGGCGGATATTGAAAGAAACCTGAACCGTGGTATCGATTGACGAGACAAATGAATAGTAATAGTATTATAGTACCATTACTATTTTGTTGTCATATATTGTATTACCTATACTAGAAATACTACAGGTATTGTTATAACAATAATAGTAGTTGTAGTAATGGTGGTGGTGCTGGTGGTGGTGTAAGTAGTTGTAGTACTGTACATATTAATAATAAGAGTGAGAGAGCGAGAGAGAGAGAGAGAGAGAGAGAGAGAAAGGTGTGTGAAACCAATCAGTTCTTTTCAGAATTACTAAATCTTTTTAATGAGGAACAACAATCATGTTCATAAATCAGTTATTTTCGGAACTACCAACTCTTGTCAACGAGGGATAACAAGAACGTTTACAAATCAGTTATTTTCAGAACTACCTCATCCATGACGGAATACTCAAGGTTTCAAATTGAAGAAAAATGAATCCACGATTAATAAATATTAACAAATTATACATAGAAATATATGTATATTCACGTATGGATCTAATATTGGACCAACTTTATAAGTATCCGAATACTTTTGTGGCCCACTGTATATGTATATATCACATATATGTTATTAGATATCTTCAAATGCAAATACTCAAATTTACGTATGCGAATTTGTTAAAATTAACTTTCTGAATATAATATAAAATTCTGTACATTTTCGTTTGGTCTTCTATATCTATCACGAGTATGCTTGTAGTTGTAACAGGCATACGGCCTTTGCAGTCATAGAGTTCCCCACCACGAGACATTATACCCAGGAGTGAGGGTGAGCATACCACGGTCGAGCTCGAGGGCTCACCGACTGCCCTAGGGCAGACTTAGTGTGCACCCCTGCTCTAGTCGATCCGCCGATCGACTGATGATCGCGCATGCGCTCGGTTTTACCCCTCATCACTACATTCATTCTCACGCCAGTTCCATTCAATGCACAAACACACTTACATGCTAACAGGTGATACGGTAATGAAATGTGAAAATTACTCTAGCGCTTGAACGTTTTTTATTAAAAAGGGCAAAAGGGCTGTGGCAAGGGCTTGGAATTACACTTCACACAGCACGATTTTCACCTTTGATACGAGTTGGTGGTATCTAAAGCAAATTCATATATGAAGGAAACATTCATGATGATTTCCAATTAATCCAATTATTTGCATAACAAAAGTACGTGTCATACTTACGATTTTATACATGCCATTTCCACTTGATATAAAAGAATAGCTACAGGTATGTTAGAAATGACTTTCTAAGGGTAGCGACGAAGCTCGATCCAGGACAGTTCTGGGGTAAGGACTGGGCGGTCTATCACAGTTCGCATACCAGAAGGCATAGCCTTCCCCACTCCGTGGCCAGATCCTCCAGGGACAGAGTCCCAATTCTTTGGTAATACGGCGTCAGGCCGTTAGCTATAACGAAACTCTCTCTCTACACTCAAATAAGCAATCCTTCGACACCCGATAGTTGAAAGACCCAAAGTGGTTGCACAGCCATCGCCCGTCGCCAGGACTGTTTAGTCTCATGCAGCTCCATTCAGGAACACACGCAGCCTAAGTCCCAGTCATAAACCATCGAAGGCAGGATAGCGGATTACCCCCCTCGACCCTACCCTTAAAATTGGTGATGCTAACAGTTATATATTATTATGAAAGTGTAAAGAGACCCACCACCTCCCCCGTCATTGACGCTCCTCTTCAGTCTCCGTATGTATCTTCTACATACTTTGTAAACTACATGCTTATACTTAATAAAAGGAGTTGCACCTAAGTGAGGAAGAGTGTCATCGATGAAGAGGACACACGATAGAATATCGATTGCTACTTCTTCTTCCATTTGTCTCAAGATGTTTTCCTCATTTTCCCTTCCGTATTCAAGAGAACGTAAATTTTGGAGTTGAATACTCTTCAAAGTATTTGCCAGGTCTGTGAAGTTGGCACCCCCGAATTCGAAATTTAAAAAAAACTATACGGCAATCGTTTGTCCATCGTTTGTCCACGTTCGTCCAACAAAAATTTTCGATTGTCCACCCTTCAAAAAAAAGTTATGAACAAAAAAATAATTTTCACCAGCACCCCCATGAAAACTTTTTTATAATTTGACGGTGGGAAATGATTGTTCATCGTTTGTCCACGTATGTCCACCCAAAAATTTCGTTTGTCCACCCTTCAAAAAAAAGTTATGAACAAATTAAGAAGATTTGTCATCAACACCATCCATGAACACTTTTCAACTTTTTAAAAGAGGGATACGATTGTCCATGAACTAGCGTCGTTTGCCGGGATATAAGATATCGGAAACGCCCGCGCAGATCATTTACCTTCCAATCACCACACAGGTCATTTCGGATCTAACGATACGCGTTGTGGATCAAGACGGACGGTTGCTTGATTTTCGAGGTGAAGAGATTACCATCAGACTGCACGTACGACGACGTCGATGATAATACATGTGGTGCGGTCGAATGAGATGCTTGTGTTGAACGACTCCAGAAACACGTTTCTTCCAAACGAAATTGTTTGCAACAACAACAACAACAACAACTGCAACAGCTCTGATTACGCTAAAAAGAAAAGGCTCAGTGCTGCGAACATTGCATTTTTTAAATCGCTGGGATTCATTGTACGCAATTAAGTTGAAAAATGACCGACATTCTAAGCATTGGCGCGAAGCCGACGTTTGATGATCGCATCGTCAAGCTTGAGACTCACACATACAACCCTTACGTCAACACGACGTTTGGATACAGCGATGAGATAAGAATACCTACACAGCAACAGGATTTATACACATTACCGTGTGAAAGTTTCCTCTACCTGGAGGGGAAATTGACGATAAATAAGCCGAATGATGTATCAACGGTGATGTTGGGAAATAATTGCATGGCATTCATATTTGATGAGATTCGATACGAACTGAATGGTGTGGAGATTGATCGTAACAGAAACGTTGGAATAACTAGCACGCTTAAAAACTATGTATCGATAACATCTGATGAAGACAAAAATATGGAGAATGCGGGATGTGGCTTGAAACGGCACGATGAGCTAATAGTGAAAAATCATTTCAATTTTTGCATCCCGCTCAAATATTTGTTGGGATTTTGCGAGGACTACAAACGCATGGTTATTAATGCGCGTCACGAATTGATTTTAATACGATCGCGCAACGATAACAATTCTCTAATAGGATCGCCGACGTTGGAACCAGAAATTGAATTACTTAAAGTGCAATGGCGGATGCCTCACGTGACGCTGAACGACGTTAATAAGCTGTCGTTGCTACATGCTTTGGAAAGTGGACAAAACCTGAGCATTAGTGTTCGCTCGTGGGATCTGTACGAGTATCCTCTCTTACAGAGCACGACCAAGCATTCGTGGGCCGTGAAGGCAGCTGCACAGTTGGAGAAGCCGCGATACATTATCTTTGCTCTACAGACTGCTCGAAAGAATGTGATGACTGAAGATGTTACTCGATTTGACCACTGCAAATTGACCAATGTAAAACTTTTTCTCAACTCGGAATTTTACCCGTACGATGACATGAACTTGGACTTTGACAAGAATAGGCACGCCATCTTATTTAACATGTATACGCATTTTCGTAAATCGTATTACGGACATAGTTGCAACGAGGCATTATTCACCGTAGCCCAATTTTTGCAATTTGGCCCCCTCGTGGTGATTGATTGCTCGCGACAAAATGAGTCGATCAAGAATAGCACCGTGGACGTGCGCATAGAATTTGATTGTAAAGACAACGTACCTGCAAATACTACGGCCTACTGTTTGATTCTGCACGATCGGGTGGTTGAATACAATCCGCTGACAAATGTGGTGCGCAAAATCAATTAAATTACTGCGCTACTTGCCCGCCCTCTCCTGTACCAAATTCGTACAAAATTTCATCGTGAAAATCGAGATGCTTTACGAGACAGACCGCATTCTCCAGTCTGTCTTGGAAGCGAACAGACCTCTAAATTGTATCGATAATGGCCGTACCAACATTCGTTGACCTGCAAGGGTTCATCGTCAATGGAAGATTTGTCGCGAAGGAAGTGGCTATCCTACGAAAGGGAACAATTCTCTCACACTATATTTTTGGGAGTTCGATGCCACAATATCTTCTTACAAAATCCGACAAATCGAGCATCCGGTGGTTGGTGGCAAAACATCATGGACTACGTTGGGAAGATGGAGACGTTCCGTACAGTATGGCTAAACAGCTAATTATGAAAGCTGTAGCCGATGCGATCGACGAGGAAGATGACACACCCCATGTCGTATATGTTAAAGGGCTGCAGAAACGCGATTGGCTCGTGGATTTCCTCGATGAAAATACGAGAGCGGACGTGATCATCGAGACGCTAGACATTGACTACGAGGATATCAAATCCCTAAATAACCTAAACGTAGTTAATACTCTGCGATGTGGCAGACACGCAAAGCACTGTGCCATGCAAAATGTATTTGAAATATTCAACTGGTGGTCTAAACGCCAGAGGGAAATACACAAATAAAATATAATCAATTTTTAATGCATAACTGTTTTTTCTTCACCCTCCTCAACCTCCAACCTTCTGCATGTACGCTAGATTAAGACGATAGTTGTAATTATTATGTACAAGTAGTACGATTCATGATCAACGCGGTACCATACACGTATGATAAACGTTTGATAGACGTTCAGAGTGGTACGTTAGGCGTTGAAAGTGGTACGATAGACGTTGAAAGTGGTACGATAGACGTTTGATAGACATTCTGAGTGGTACGTTAGGCGTTGAAAGTGGTACGATAGACGTTGAAAGAGGTTCAATAGACGTTCGATACACGTTCAGAATGGTACGTTAGGCGTTGAAAGTGGTACGTTAGGCGTTGAAAGTGGTACGATAGATGTTGAAAGTGGTACGATAGACGTTTGATAGACATTCAGAGTGGTACGTTAGGCGTTGAAAGTGGTCCAATACACATTTGACACACGTTCAGAGTGGTACGATAGACGTTGAAAGTGGTTCAATAGACGTCCAATACACGTTCTATACGCGATCAAAAGTGGTGTGACCTATTCGAATGATGTGTCCAAAGAAAAAGGGAGAAGAATTCGAAGAACATGATAAGTGCACTCTGAGGATGGTTAGTGAATAATTCGAATATGTATAGAAGGTGAGGATGGTCAGCGAAAATGCAGGTGGCCTGTGATGAAGATGGCGAAGAACAAAGGCATCCTACTTTGCAAAGCTATGCAACTTTAGGCATGGGCCCACATGTGGGAGCTTGGAGATGCAGCGAGACCAGTTGTCTTCAAATCGTGGTCAACGTGCAGTCACTTTGACAGTTCTTTGAAACACTTTTTTCATTTTTTGTGTTACGTGAAATTGCTTTGAAGAAGATTGCTTTTGAAGGATATTATCAATCGTTCAACGCATGGAAATACAATCGATTAATACCGTAAGTTTCCATTATCATATTTTAGTGAATCGTTGTGTTAGTAACTTTGAGAATTATAAGAAAACTCGGTTTCAGATTATGTCATTGCCCATGAATTTGAAACGTCCGGCTACCGCTGCGATCACCGCTGCTGCGGCAGTTATCCATTCATCCAGCCCGAAAATGTATGTGGCCTATCGAAATGTTGCGGTTCAAACCGAAGAAATTCGATGTGCAGAACTTTATGAGGCGTAAGCTAATCAGGATGGCGACATTTTTTTAAAAGTTTTTAAAAAATGCGATAATCCAATACACGACTACTTCGAGGATGATGAGGAATATTGGATGCATCGATATGAACAACAAACGTTTTTAGGCGATTTCGATGATGATGATAATGTACAAATAACTATATCTCGGAATAATCATGCGTATCATCCAAAGAGTGTGGCTTGACGAAACGTCAAAGCGGAAAATATTGATTTTGTGTGCGAGCACCCTTTGGTTGGAATCCAAGGCCTGCTGGTGCTCGTGAAAAGAACAAGAGGACAGCGAAAAGAAGGCGATCGGATCGATCGCCTGTCAAGCTGTCATTCGATAGCCAGACGCCATTACAAGCAGACGCATCGACATATACATATTTCTTACGTATTTGTGATTACGTTCGGTTTATCTGTTACTCTGTTTCTGTTAATATTCTATTACCTCTATTGTACCTTTATATTAAATGTCTACTATGCCGAACCGAAACAATAACAATACGTATAGAAATAAAGTATCGGGGCTTCGGGCTAGTGTTGTTGCAGTTCAAACTGACCTTGTGCAAGTTCCTATGGATTTACCATTAACTAATCTATTTGCTGATGATGTGATCAAGTGGGATAATTAAGCCAAATAAATTTTAATTATTTTTTTTATATTCTATATTATTCCTTCATATTATTCTTTCATATTATTATTTGTAACAATATATATTTCTGAAACATATATTATTTCTCAAATTTTCTGCTGACGCTGCATAATTCTATTTCGTTCTTCGCGCTGCCAAGTGACATCACCCTGCACGGCTGCTCCAGAGGAGTCGAATTACGCGAGATCGCGCGAAACGCAGCGACGTTAAATCGGAACGCTTTGAAATACTGTTAGCTTTAGAATGCATGCGATTCTATCCCCTATGTAGTGGTGTCTCTTTCCCTCCTAGAATTTTAACTTTAAAGTAATGCTCCGTCTCTTTCCCTCGAAGACGCGGTGTCGAGAAACGCCGATCTTTGCCGACATCGTCCGAAACAATTTCTGATAAAATTTCTCATAAAAATAAAATATTATTATACGCCGACGTTTGGCAACGGCTCATGGTGTGTGTGTGTGTGTGTGTGTGTGTGTGTGTGTGTGCGTGCGTGCGTGCGTGCGTGCGTGCGTGCGTGTGTGTGTGTGTGTGTGTGTGTGTGTGTGTGTGTGTGTGTGTGTGTGTGTGTCACATATGTGACGCTCCGTTGGTTTCGCTATATGTACCATTCGGAAAAGTCTAATGTCAGAGACGGTGTTTGGGGGAGTTGGTTAGGCGGCTGAATCGTACCGCGGGGAGGTCTTGGATTCGTGCCCCGTCGCCCCGAGAAGTTTTTTCATTTATATTAATATCATAAAATTAATATTTCCTTCCTTACCGCCAGTCTGTACCACGCTCCAGAGTAGCACCTTCCTTACCGACAGTCTGTACCACGCTCCAGAGTAGCGCACCTTCTCACCCGCGGTTCCTCCTCGATGCACTTCGGGGTATCAGTTCGAGATCGGTTCGGTATCGATATCTGCTCCTCGCGCTATACCCCCTACCACTCCGCTATCTATATGACGTCATCCGCCGCCCGCCCGCCGGCAAAAAACAAACTTTCTAATTCAAATTTGATTTTCAAGGTCATGATAACTGACCTTGAAACTCAAATTTGAATTAGAACCCGCCTTGTAATACTACTGTAAATCATTGACAATAGATCGAGGGAACTCCCACAACACGTAATGGTTGGATCCGATGCCAATGATAGTGTAACAGAAATTTAGCAGGGAAGAAAAATATAAACTGGTCTACTACAATGCTTAGGTGTCGGAATGCTTATTGCAACGCGCATTCTAAGAACGTCGACAATAATCCTCCGTGAGAATATGCCGTGGCGTGACAGGCTTCGTGTGAATCAAATCATAACTATTAGAATCTTCACGGGTCATCGACAATTTATCGAGGGAAACTCCCATAACACGCAATGGTTGGATCAATTGTCGATATTGAAATTTTTGAAAAGGTAGCCGGCACGTAACACAACGTCAAGTCCGTCCGGGTTAATGTACCGAATATTCATTTCACTGCACGCCTACTAACACTGATCACTTAATTTATTTTTCATGGGACGTGTTGTTCCTACGCTATAAAAATTGGTGGAAATGAATTTTTACTTGGCGTTCGGAGCCGTAGGTGTTCCCGCGCAAATTCTCACGCTGCAGCACTTACGTCCTCGTTGTTCGGGGGGTACACCCAGAACATCGCGTAATACTTTTGAGCAGAGAACATTTCTGCGACGTGATTGCTTGCTGACTGACAAGATTTTTTTCAAGCGACTTCTTCTACCCCCAAATAGTTTCTCGCGTTCTATTATGAGTTGATCCCCACTAGGCCAAGAGTGCGATTACATTTAGTTAAGGGGGTATAACCGTTTGAAAGTGTCAAAAATCAGATTATTTTTTTTTACATATTTTCATAGATTGATGTTTTAGAAATATTATAAAACAAGTCCGATGTAAAAATTCGGAAAATTGACGAAGTTATAGGCATTTGAATGAGGCGGCATGAGTAGCATGGGGCGGCACGGCGGCTCGACCAATCGCAGCGGTTCGGCCGTTCGCGTCGCAGATACTTACACCTACTATTAATTACCCCTGATTAAGAAACCAGCCCGTTTTTCTACATTTATAGCACTTAACCTTCAGCGGATGCCGTGCAGGGTGATTTTTGGGTCTAAATAGTCCGGGAATCCCCCAAGGGGAAGGGGTGGAGTTAGTAATAAATTTATACAATCAGTGGGTAGAAAAGAGTATTAGCCATGAACCTTTAGACGTCAAAAATATGAGCATAGCAGTCAATGCTTTGCATAGCAAGCAACAGTGTGCATCGGTTCTCAGTGTTTCCAAATCGAAAAATATACCTACACGAAGTCATGAATTCGGCTCCAAAATGTGACAGAAAAGGTAGCCGAAAATCTCATCGACGGGCCAGTAAGCCTATAAAAAGGCACCCATCACGTTATCCTGATTGTGAGAAAGGGGAAACGAACACAAGTGCGTCAGCTAAGAAATTAAAAATGGATGAATATCAAGACGTGACCGTGGAATCTTCATTTGGGTACAGAATGTTGAATTTTATTCCTGTGTTTTCTGCAATTGGTGATTACGTGAAGTGCAAACATTGTGACAGCAATGTAGAATTTCAAAGTGGAAATAAAGTGTAGTTCGTGTCCTTCTAAATTTATAAATTCCTGTCCGATTACCGATAATCACGCGTACGAAATAAATAAAAGATTAGTTTTTGTAATGCGGATCTTAGGAATTGGAGCAGCAGGGATTAGAAAGTTTTGTGGACTAATGGATCTCCCTAAACCTGTCATTCAATCAACATACGACGCGATAGTAAAGAACATTCATTGCGCCGCGGAAGCTGTGTGTAGAAATTCAATCCTCTGTGCGGCGACGGAAGAAAAATGTCTTACTGCGAAATATAACCAAGTTGAAGAACCTGCAGGCCTAACTGTTTCTGGGGATGGAACCTGGCAAAAAAGAGGTTTCTCCTCATTATACGGCATTACAGCTTTGATTGGACATTTTTCAGGAAAAGTTCTGGATGTCATAATTAAATCAAGTTTTTGCAAAGGCTGCGAAACCATGACAGAGAAGATTAATACTGCGGAATACGAAGAGTGGAAAGAAACCCATAACTGCTCTGTAAATCACGAAGGAAGTGCGAGCAAAATGGAAATGGACGGAATTAGTGAGATGTTTCACAGATCCGAAGGACTACACGAAACAAAATATTTAAATTACATCGGAGATGGGGATAGCAAAACATTTGCAGGACTATTAGCATCTTCCCCATATAGTGAACCTGTAAAAAAGAAAGAATGCGTTGGACATGTGCAGAAGCGTATGGGAACAAGGCTGCGCAATTTGAAAAAGAAAACCAAAGGGCTTGGCGGAAAAGGACACGGAAAATTAACAGCAAAGTTAATAGACGAACTCACAGTTTATTATGGGAAGGAAATTAGGAATAGCTGTCATTCCATTACACACATGAAAAGAGGAATTTGGGCAACTTTCTACCACAAAATTTCTACGGACAATAAGCCGCAACATCAAAATTGTCCTGCAGGAAACGGTTCCTGGTGTTCATGGCAAAAGGCGAAAGCTGAAAACAAATTGCACGAATACAGACATAAGCCTGCTTTAACGAGCGAAGTTGCCGAAGCAATACGTCCTATTTATGAAGAACTGAGCAGTGATAATTTATTGGAACGATGTCTCGGCGGCTTTACTCAGAATAGTAATGAAAGCTTGAACGCGCTCTTCTGGAAAATTGCTCCTAAAACCATCTTCAGTGGTGCAACAATAATTGAAATAGCGGCCTTTATCGGCGCTGCAATCTTTAATGATGGACATAAAAGTCTTTTACATATATTGGACAGTATGAACATTAAAATCGGCCCTGGAGCCTACGAAGGGTGTTGGGCGGAGGATCATCACCGCATTACTTTGAGTACGATTCGAGCGCATGAAGCCACTAAAGAAGCCAGAACTGCTAAACGATTGTCAAGAATAGCTGCTGAAGAAGCTGTTTCGTCTGCTGAAGGCTTACTTTATGCCCCTGGAATCGCTGATTAAGTGTGAGATACGAAAAATACAGTTTATCAGCAAAGCATCAGAGTCAAAACTTCAAACGCGTTTTTCTCGAAACTATATTTTTCATTACGGTGGCCCTAAAAACTCGCGCTACGTTCAACCAATTCACTTCCAATTTTGCATGCAGAATCATAATAAGATTCCGCATCGTCCAACGAAGGCTTTTTTTATTTCGATTCCCCGTTTATTATTTATAAAGGAAAAAGATGGATTTTTCTCTTAGAAAAATTTAACTTTACCTTTGATCTCTCACCATTTCTTTATTTTTCAAAATTTTCAAAATCGCCTTCGTTGGACGATGTGGAATCTTATTATGATTCTGCATGCAAAATTTGAAGTAAATTGGTTGAACGTAGCGCGAGTTTTTAGGGCCACCGTTTAGCCGTCTAAAATCGAGAGACTTTCGGACATGTATCCGTAACTTCCGAAAAACAATAGTTTTTTAACTGAAACTTTTTTTATAAGTAGTTCATAATACTATGTAAACATAGTTAAAAAACGGGAAATCTGCATCAAACCGTTGACTTGTAAAAAAATCCACAAAATGTATACATTTTCCGAGGGTTCAAACGGGTATACCCCCTTAAGTTAGCATTTTTGGAAAAGTAGACAATATTAAAAAGATAAAAAAAGAACGTAAAACGAAAGTACGATTAAAGAAGTAAGACGAAAACTGATTGATAAATATAACTGAAATATACATATAAATGCCTGATTATTATACGTCTTCTGAATCCAATTATTGGCTCTTGTTTATTGTATAAAAGCAATTTCCTCATTTTTTTGGCGCGGTTAGGACTTCTCACTGTTTCATTTAGAACTACAGCTAAATTTTCGTTTCCTCTTTTACGTGTGCCATACTTGTTGCATGTACGATTAAACCCAATTCTTCATTCATTTCTTCCGAAAGTTCTGCTACTTCCCGTCTTTGTGATCGCGACGATTTTTCTTCATATGAGAAACGAGGCCGTCCTACAGATGTTGAAGCTTCTGAATTAATGTTACTATATTTTTCAAAATTGAAATGCCCCTCTAACCATTCCTGATGCTTCGATTTAAATTTGTATAATATTCGGTGAGAACGTTTCCATTTATTAGACAAATTACTGTAGAACACGCGCACTTTATCTTCAACTGATTTTATGTAACTGTCAGAAATATCAGTCTGTTTTATTCCGTCGAAAATAAATGCGGAAACGGCAGTTATCTTTTTATTTAAATTACTTTCATTGTGTCATGCGTTGAAAAGGTCTTCATTCTTGAAGTAGTACTGGTCTACAAAAATAAAAACGTTTGTGTGCCCTTTGTACGAAAAAAAATGTTCGATGCAATATAGAAGTGAAACATACCTGAAGAATCTTGCGACATTATTATACGTATAAAGTCTTTGATATAATTATAACAAAAGTCCACAATATACACTACAACACTGTACACTATACACTGTTTTACTCTAAACTATGAAACTTATGAATAAAACTGTAATACATGTAAAATATAACTATAATATACATATATAACTAAATTTTAATTTAGAGAATTTATACTGTAATATATAAAATTAAATGAGAACATCAAACTTCAAGAGATGGTTCACTGTGCGCATTCGGTAAAAGACTAATCCGAGGAGGCAGAAAGACACGTCGAACGAGTCAATATCCAGTGTTTATACGAATTAATACTAACAGAAGATAAGGTCCACGCAATGAAAGCGTTTCAGATTTCCCTCAACCTCCTCAGGCGCCATTCAAGTGGTCGCATAGGGACACGCGTTCAGAACGCCAAAACTCCTCGCGCGACGGATTTTAAAATCCTTATAGAGCCAAAGGTTGCAGGAAGTTGCACTTAAAATTTAAATGATCTGAACAGCAATTGTCTAAGCTTTCATATAAAATAGGTCCGATGTGTATCACTTCTAATCATTTTTTTATAAGCCTTCTCAAAGTGTAAATAGTTATAAATTTTACATTGTTTATACACGCATTAAGAAATGCTTATAACACATATAAATAACTAAAATATATTTACTTACCTACATACTGGTGTAATACAAACCCATATTTTATTGTTCTATAATGAGTAATTACAACAATTAGTTTCACTTAAAATTTCATGATTTACACTTTATAACACTATATCTGATTATATAATTGCCTGAAATATATAATATGATTGGAGTTTGAAGGTTTCGGGGGTTATCAATACATAGGAAAAAAAAATTCTGTAAACATTGAAGTTGAAAAATTGACTTTTGGCCACAAAACGCCGCTTTCCAGACCACTGTGCAATGTACCCATTGCTTCGAGGTAGGCAGCAGACACCACGTGTTTCGGTTCGAAAGGGTCCGAAGAGAAGAGAAACAGAAAGTTTTCGAATTGCTATAAAGAAAAACATGTTTCCTGTATCCTGTTTCCCTTTTCCGATACCTTGAGTTCACGTCTGCTACGACGCGGAACCAACTAAGCCATAAATTACTCAAAACTGCGCATAGTCCCGCTTGCTTCGTTCTACCTTCAAATTAAAGAAGGATCCCTTATCTCTCGAGTCTAAACACCCGCTCGAATTTCGAAACAATAGCAGGCGTTCACGTATTCCGTGCGAGAGACGGTGGGCTTGAAGTCCGATTGGCCCTAATCTAACCAATCTGCCCTGCATGCCTCCCAAATGGTCACTGTTCTGAAGAGGCCCTCTTCACTGCAATATCTCCTCCCCAAGGCCCACCTTCTCTCGCACGGAATACGTCGACGCATGCTTTTGTCTTGAAATTCGAGTGCGTAATTAGACACGAGAGATAAGCAGGCCCGATTGGTGAGTTTACGACCAATCGAACTGCAAAAATTGAATTTAACGCAGGCTATGACTTATTTCCGGCGATAATTCTCCAAATTTCCGTACGTCAATTTTTCTTCGCTGTTTTTAAACGGCCTTATTCATTATCAACAACAGTGTTGGCCGTTATTGAACTACGGATTTTTATCATAATAACCAACTACGATCACTTTTCGTTCGTTCCCTGTTGCATACCTTTTCGTTTGTACGTTATTAAAAAAGGAAATTTACGTGTTCCTTATCCTCTCACTACAAATAATTATTAATTTCGATTCTTCTAAAAAAAAGCAACTGTGTATTCGTCTTTTTACGTTACACATGATTTTCATCCATTTATCCTTTATTCATTATTCACTTTAAATGGCAAACAAACCATGGCAAAGGGTTAGATTTTTTGTTACGTCTTTTTCATTTGTCGTTTTACGCAATTTCCTTCGATGCATGCCGCCCTGCTTGTTCGTAGTCGCAGCGCGGCCCAGCGCGCAGTCACACGAGCGCGGGAACTCCAGCGGAACGCTCGCGGTCTGATTGGCCGGGCTTTTTTCTTAATATCTCGAAAACGAAACCCCAGATCCCAAAACGGTTAAGGACTTTTCGATGTCTTTTTGCATCAGGATATTGCATGCTCCGGGATGTCCCTCAATTCTGGGACACCCTGTATAGATCGGTAATGTGGTGCACATGGTTTCTTTTTGTAGTTGTGAAACTTACGTAGAATTTATCCTTAATTCTGTCCCGTGATAAGACTGTTCATGGGTGTTGAGGATGAACCTGTGTAATTTATAATATTAAAAATTATCTGAAGCCATTCCTTATGCAAATTATCTTCCCAGATAGCCATCTGTCTGCAGTTTGACATCAGATTGGTAGCAGGGTCTGACATGAGAGCGCAGAAACTGACATCAGAATCTGTTGGTAACAATGGTTACCAATGATGGTTGATATTACCAGTTTTAGTTCTGTTTCTTATGTTGTTTACATACTTCTTGTCTTATATAAAATATATATATTGTTGCGCCGGGGCGTTTTCACCGCAGGCCATCCCGACGCAAAGGAGTAAAATAATTAGACGCGGACGCACACACGACACCACTATATTCGGTACATAGGGCAATATCGGTTATAAAGGCGCGACCCGCATGTCCAAACGCAATGGCGTTCGGTTCAGGCCCGTCTTCCTGTCGGCCTCCCGATCGTCCTCTTGAAGGGAGCCGACCTTCTTCTATCTTCAACTGCGAGCACCAGCAGGCTATGCACGGGCCTATACCCGGTGCTCGCAACAATATTGTTGTGTGGCCGTCTTGGAAATGCTGGATTCTCTTGGGGAACTCTAAGGCGTTCTGCTCCCTGGACGCGGATTTTTAGAGATAAAAATAATAATAATGATAATAATAATGTAATGAAACGATTTGAACACAAAACTAATAACTTTAATGAACTCAATAAACGAATTTAAACGATACAAATAAGAATTTCGCTAGATTTATATTTGCACGTCCGTTTATTTTCGCTCTCGGGGTTCGAGTGTCGTTTTACAAGGTCTATCGGTTTTAACACGTTTTTGTTAATTACAAAATATCTTGGTTTCTAAGAACCAATCGCAAATTTACTAATTAGTTAGCTAAATTCCTATTCGTCGATCCATTCTCTTTCGGTTATCGGTTTTCGCAAAAACAAGCGTTTAACAACATCGCGCTGATTTTACACACTTAGGAGAAGGGATCAAAGTGGAGTTCATTTATTCAAACATCCGTTTCCAAGTAAGTATTGATTAATTTATAATCTTGAAGTTATTTATTTAGAGAATCTCTTACTATTTTCAAACCCCTCGGGCTTGTGCGAACTTCACTCTGTTTCCTTTTCCTATTACATTCGTGTGACCCGATTCGAACTTCCCGCTTCTAAAGTTTATACTACACGCCGCTAGACGAGAGTCGCAACAATATATGGCGGTAGGTCGCTTATGTTAAACTCAGTAACAACGTGCATCAACAGGTTATGGGCTCAGAGCGACTCATCGACTTCGAAAAGTAAAAATAGAAAAGCAAAGTGAGAATAAAGAAGATGGCATTTTCGACGTTGAAAAATATCGCCCACGTCGAAAAATTGAGAGATGTGGAATCTTACCCAATGTGGGTTTTGTCGGAACGGAGACATTGGCAAACCAAGGGGATGATGCTGAAAAGATAAGAAAATAGAAAACGCGTGGTGCGAAAGCTCAACACTATACGGTGACCACTTTAGCAAAACACGTATCATTGTTAGAATTACACACACACACACACACGCGCGCGCGCACACGCACACAGTTAATGACCCAGACCATCCCATTAAAAAAGTATTAAGGCACATCCAGACGCTGATGCAAGAGTCATGAAACACTGATGCATGCATCACGGATACAGGTTTCATGACTTTTACATCAGCGTCTGGAAGTGCCTTTACATGCGCTTTGCTTTACTTGCTTATTCAACGCGGAACGTACTTATGATCCGACTGATTCGTCTATCGGCTTTGTAATAATGCACACAATTGTGAAAGATTCTAGTCGATTGAAAATATTTAAAAGGTTGTCGATGCTGCGCACCGCGGTAGGTATAGGGAATTTCCACTCACTGAAATATTAACTACGCTGCTCTCAGGTAAGGTCATAAAATGGAATCCAAGGAGATGCAGATGTGCCTTATGGTCGGAAAAAATCGGTATACGGATATCTGCGACCATGTTGTCAAATGCGACCACATTGACTAGCATTTTAAGGAATTTTGGTTTTTCCACTATAGGGAAAATCAAATTCTCACGGCTACACCTACGTAGATCACCACCCAGATAGCACAAAACCGTTTTAAATACGTTTTAAAAACGTCCAGGTCGGACGTTCAGGATGTTTTGAAAACATCCAGAAAAGGTCCAGAAAAGGTCCTAAAAACATCCATTTTCAAAACGTTTTCACTACGTTTTCTGGACGTTTTTAAAATGTTTTTAGGACGTTCGACGGTGCTGATTCGATTTAATAAAAATTTAAGCAAGTAAATGGTTTTCAAAATGAGATCAAACTCGATAACAATTTATTTAATTTATTTAATTCAGAAATAATGAAGAATATATGCACTTACAATAGATACAAGAACATGTTATATGCTATTTTACAGGCTGTGAAATTTATAAAAAAAAATGACAGTTCCCAGTTTGCCATTCTCACTGACTCTATGTCTGCTATTGACGCAATCACAGACTCCAGCAAAGGTGACCACATTACCCAAGAACTGCAAGAGACCCTCTATATTCTTAAAAATCGGGGCAAAGAGATTATTTTAATTTGGATATCATCTCATGTGGGTATTGAAGGAAACGAAAAGGCTGATTCCCTAGCCAAGTCAGCATGCTCGCTACCAGTGCCTGACGTCCCTATCTCTGTGCATGACAATGATCTCAAAACCCCGATTCGTATCGCAGTCCAGGCCCTATGGGATGAAGAATGGAAAACGGGCAAAACCATCAAACTGCACCTGATTAAGAAGGATATCCCTGAAAGAAACGGAATTTGCTTAGAAAACCGGAAAGACCAAGTGACACTCACTCGATTGAGAATCGGTCACACTCACTTGACCCACCCCCACCTCATTACCCTGAATGAACCGCCAGAATGTGATGTCTGCAAAGTACGTGTCACCATCCAGCACATACTGGTCGAATGTGTCAAGTACTCAGCAAATCGAAACCAACCTAAAATTGGCACCGACCTCAAACAGATGCTCACCGATCCGAATACCTTCAACAATGTGCTCAACTTCCTTGAAGGCATTGGAATCCGACAACTGATTTAGCGTCTGTGCTTACCAGTACCTGAGATGTCTGAGCCCCAGGAACATTTTTCTTTTTTTTTCCTTTCTATTCTACTCCTTTTTCTTTTCACTAATTCGCACGATGACTAATTGATCTTACGCACCCAATGTAGTCGTTAATGACCATAGAAGTAGATGCGACTCTAAACGCTCAATTAATAAAATAAAAATTAAAAGAACATGTTAGTACGAGGTCGAATATACAGACAATACATTGAATTTTACAGTAATCAATATTGGGAACAGTAAAATGAGGGTGAAAGTTACATATTAAAACCGTTGCTACGTTTAATTTATGGAAATCTTCATTCCCTTTTCTGCCGAGACCGACTAAATAGCAATGCAACGTCCATTGGGCATAAACGACATTAACCTAAAATTTAAAAATTATTCAAACCCTAACCTAGAACTACATACCTTTGACCGCAAATACTGAAACACATATACAAAAACTGTACAAAAACTTTATGAAAGCTGTATAAAAACTGTATGAAAACAATATAAAAACGGTATAAAACCGGTTTGCAAACATTCGGTCAGAAACATTTAAACAAATGCTTCTGTGTTTTTGGTTTTCCATTGTTTCTTTCAACAAATGTTCATAAACATTTATATGTACCAGTGTGTATATTTATGTATATATATATGTAGATTTAATTAGACTTTACCTGTACGATCTATCCATATTTGGTGGATCCTTGGTTTCCTTCAACTAATGTATCCTAATCTATCGACATTTCTCAAATGGCACACAGCCTCTTTTGAACGCCTGTTTCGCACGTAACCAAAGCGTACTCTGGATGTTTTGAAAACGTATGCAAAATACGTTTTTAAAATGTCTTCTGGACATTTCCTGGACGTTTTCTGGACGTTTCTAAAACGTACAGGAAACGTTTTAAAAACGTACAAAAAGCGTCCAGGAAACGTTTTAAAACCGTCCATTTTCACAAATCAAGCCATGGACGTTCAGACATAAAATGTACGTAAAATGTACGTTTTCAAAACGTCCTGTGCTATCTGGGCTATGTCCGCATTCAGCTACGGTTCTGCCGGCAGACCCTGCCTTGTCAGGATCTGCCGTTCATCTGCCGGCAGACTCTGCCTTGTCAGAGCCTGCTGTCCATCTGCCGGCAGACTCTGCCTTGTCAGAGCCTGCTGTCCATCTGCTGGCAGACTGCAGGCAGATTGTTATCAGAGTGTATAAAATCGGTTTGCATACATTCGGTCAAAAACATTTAAACAAATGCTTCTGTGTTTTTGGTTTTCCATTGTTTCTTTGGGCAAATGTTTATAAACATTTATCTGTACCAGTATGTAGTTATGTATATATGTATGTAGATCTAATCTAAAGACGCGGTAGCGTCTCGACGCCAAGTACATGAAAGACACACTGTATATGCGATGTCGCCACCACTATCATTTACTCGTCGCAGAGCTATTCCAACCTAACCTGAAACTTATTTCATTAATATCTCATCACGCCTGCGATATTTTCTAAATTTAATGGCATTTTTCTGATGTAAACCGCATGTAAGCTTTCGAATAAGACCAAATTGAATAAAATCGGTCCACGCATGACAGAGATATCGTAATATCGTCTCATGGATCTGTCAGAAACGGTAAGGTTTTTCTTCTTCTTCTTCTTCTTCTGATTCTTATTCTCCAGTCAAAATTTTCGTCGACATAATACGTATACGTGTTACACGCACACCTTCAGCCAAAGCGATTCTAACACATGTTTCGTTCGTTGATTCGTCGACTCTCGGGACCATTCGGCAAGGATTGTCGTCCGTCATGTACATATAGCTATGTATACTATTTTCAACTAATCTACCAAGTGTCAAACCATCATAACCTGTCAAGTGTCAAATAAGATGAGTTGTCCAAATGTGAAATGTCACAAGTTTTTACGCTACATAAGAGACTGAATTATTGTCTCAATTAACTAAGTAAGTCGCCAAAATATTTTTAATAGATTTTTTATGTAGAGTCGCAGACTTAGAAGTTGTTCGGAGAAGGTTCGACAGAGAAGTATCTCCTATCGCATAAGTTTCTGGAAATTTGTACCATGCATGTACAAAATAATATATTGTAGTAATAAATTGCATTGTATTTAAATTGCCAGATATCTGTATACCAGCAATTTAGAGTTTTTATGTAAAGCTTATATTACAGAAATGAAGGGAGCTTGGATAGAATTCAACGGGTCGCACAAGCTTGGATGGATAGAAATGAAGGGGACGCACAGGCTTGGAGGTTGTCCGGAGAAGATTAGACAGATAGACAGAGCATCTTGTTTCGCACAAGTTTCTGGAAGCTTGTAAAATAAGGTAAATCGCCAAAATTTGTCAAAAGACATTTTATTAAGAATTAAGAAAGTAGATTATGGTGGACTGCTTGCAATGTAGAGCAAGTCACATTAGTGAAGAAAGTACGCTGAAAACACATCTCCCTTGATGCTTTTCAATTTTTTGTGAAAGACATTTGTAATACTTTAATTAAAATCCACAGTAGTTACCACACTATTCATTAATTCATTAATTTTTTTAGGTTCCCATTAACAATATTTCAATTCACCAATAAACATACTAAACTAATTTTGTTCCAAAACCAATAAATTGTGTGTTGAAAATATTGGATCTCTTCGTTCATTTTCGCTGAATTATTACCATTAACATTTAAATTTCCTGCAACAAAACATTCTGCCATACGCTCTCACCTACTTCGGACACATTTTGTAGTCTCTACACTTATAATAGCAAAATGCCACTCTATTTCTATATAAGTTCTACGTTAAGTTGTAACTAAAATGACTATAATGTGGATTTTATATATTTACAGATAATCAAAGTAGAAGATGATACAGAATGATCTACGTCAGAGAAAATAATTTATTGTGACATAGTATTATATTAATAATTAAACGATTTTATTAAACGATTTTATTCAGCTTCGATGCTCTGTTTTCTTCTTGTATGTTTGCTTCATATCTGAAAACTCAAATTTAATCCAATTCCACCAATCCACTGAATACGTATAACATAATTTACATATTTAATCAATGTTAAAGGTATGTTTAATTAGAAAATATTTGTTGAATAACGCGCGCATTTATGTTTTCAACGACGCCATCTAATGACGTTATGTTTGCTATCCTCTGTAACGTTCTTCCGGTTACGACTTGACTGAGTGCAGAAGCACGTTGTTATGTGCCACTGCCCGAACCACCCGAAAACGGTCGTCACGTGACACTTCTCGACCTACCCGAACAGTCGTGACGCTGTTATGTGACACTGCCCGAACCACCCGAAAACGGTCGTCACGTGACACTTCACGACCTACCCGAACAGTCGTGACGCTGTTATGTGACACTGCCCGAATCACCCGAAAACGGTCGTCACATGACACTTCACGACCTACCCGAACAGTCGTCATGCGACTCCCACTAAATTACGCCAGCGTACCCCTGGAGTTAGGCATGTGCAGCAGCCGGTTAGTGTAAGGTGGCCTGCACGTGCTTTCTCCCTTTTCCAGGAGACGCCGGACCCCCCAGTTTTCCAGGTCACGTGGGCTACGCCAAATCCCTTGTTCTAACAAGGGATAAAAGGACGGAGCTCCTCGAAAACGGGGTCAGTCGATTCCTCCGTGTACAAGCTAACTCGTGTACTCTTTGTCACATTTCTGTACGAATCCAATTTGTGTTGTTAAATAAAAAACTTAGCTTGGAAGAAAACTCTCTTCCATCTCTCAACCCATAACAGAGAGATAATTTGGTGGCAGCGGTGGGATACTGCAGAGAAGACAAGCGCTACGGACCGCCTTGATCGAGAAGGACTACCGGCACGAAGCCAAAGAGGCACGCAGGAAACAATACATCGGGATGAACAAGAGGGTCATACTACTGTAAGTAGAGAGTGGCATGTTCCTTTCGTCTTATCGTGAATCGACTGTCCATTCGAGTTCGAGTGACACTTCCGAGGAAATAACCGAGATTTCCGTCGCCGAAGATAACACAGATCAAGATTTAGCTTCCGAGATCACAAAGATGGGTTTTGGAGACGAGAAACCCGTTAAAGATGAGCGAGATGAGATCATCAAAGCACTAAAAGCACGTTTAGAAGAATTAGAACGCGAAGAACTCAATTATAGAGAAGCAGGACCGTCCGGTGCACAAATGCGGAGAACCCTTAGGGAACCCTCAGCACCGCCGCGTCCAGAAACGCCAGAAAGTTCGAGCGACGACGGTTCCACTGTATCGAGACACGTGAGCGCGTCCGCTCGTATGACGCGAAAGATACGCGACAATTTAGAAGTAATATCGGAGTTCGATGGCACGAATATGGCAGTAGAGACGTTCTTAAAAGAGGTTGTTAGCCTACACGATACGATAAAACCTCCCGAAAATCTTTTTGTCCAACTGATTGTCGCGAAAAGAATTGTTCGGCAAGCAAAACTCGCAATAGACGGATACCCAACGCGTACCGTTTCGGAGTTGTCTCACGCGTTAAGACGAGAGTTCGGTAGGGTAAAGGGTTACGATTTAGCTGTCTTAGAAAGACAACAATGCCGACAGAACCGAGAATCGATGGTTAAATACGTAAAGAGATTCAACCTCCTGCACCAAGACGTACGCCGAGCTATCACGAACAATAGCGGGTACTCTGAAAATAAAAAAGCCGTTCTAATAGAGCATGACGACGAAAACGCAGCTGTTCAGTTCATTAGGAACACAGACCCGGATATCCGACTTCAGGTAAAAGCTCAACGCCCGGAAACACTACGGGAAGCTCAGGAAATGGCTATTGAAATCGAAAACGAAGTACAGATAGAAAGAGAAATGTATCGGAATTTAGGATTTAATCGGAGAACAGAAAGTCACAATCCTCCCACACGTACTCCAAAACCGCAGCAACCTGTAGCTAGGGGAGAACGACCAACATTACCCGAATTTAGATGCTATAATTGTCAGGGAACGGGGCACTTGGCACGTAACTGTCCAAAGCCGCGTCAAAATTTTCAGAACGCAAGGCCTCCCAAACCACCCAACCTAAAGTATTTAGACTCAGCACAACACCAGAATCCGAGGGGGCAGTCATCGACTTACGAGTGGGAACACGAAGAGGAAGCTTCCTCATCGACACCGGAGCTTCAATAAATCTAATTAAAGAAACAGCGGCAAAAGGATTACCAACGCGTAAAAACAAGTTGGAAATAATCGGGATATCAGGTGACCCGATCGTTTCAGGAAAAGAAGCAGGAATCGATATTTACGAAAATCGACACTCTTTCGCAATTGTGCCGGATTCATTTCCTATAGAGGAAGATGGTATAATCGGAATGCCGTTTCTGCTTAAGGAGAACGCGATAATCGATGCACCCGCAAGGAAGATTATTTTCCGAATTCAAGCAAAAAAGCAAACGGGACTGTCGTATTCACAGGAGCGAAGCCAACTCCTACAGGAAAACTCTAGATTACAGCATATACAAAAGGACCAGGATCGCGAGACGCTTTGGGGAATCATCGATCAGCACCAGGATATCTTTGTGCTACCAGGAGACGGATTACCAGAAACAAATTTAACGACACATCGGATCGAAACAACCGACGACAAACCCGTGTACGTGAAACAGTTCCGTTACCCACCTACACACCAGGAAGAGATCTCTTGTCAGGTAATCGAGATGTTAGAGAAAGGTATAATTCGCGAGTCACAATCCCCATACAATTCTCCATTATGGGTAGTGCCGAAAAAAAATGACGCGAGCGGTAAAAAGAAATGGAGAGTGGTTGTCGACTTCAGGCAGTTAAACCAAAAAACACCTCACGATGCATACCCCCTTCCGAGCATTGAAGAGATTTTAGATCAGTTAGGCCGATCCAGATATTTCAGCGCATTCGACCTTGCCAGCGGATTTCACCAAATATCAATGGCCGAACAGGACAAGGAGAAGACAGCATTTTCAACGCCTCAAGGACATTTCGAGTACAATAGGATGCCGTTTGGGTTAAAGAATGCCCCAGCTACGTTCCAAAGAGTAATGGATAGAGCTTTAAAAGGATTGATTGGTAAGGTGTGTTTTGTCTATTTGGATGACATCGTTGTGTTTGGGGAGACGCTTAAACAACACAACGAGAAGCTGGTCTTGCTATTCGAACGGTTAAAAGAAACCGGATTGAAATTGCAACCAGACAAGTGTGAGTATTTGAAGCCAGAACTCGCATATCTGGGACATATAATAACGGAACAAGGAGTCAAACCAAATCCGGAGAAAATTAGAGCCGTCAACGAGTTCCCAACGCCAAAGAATGTAAGAAATATCAAACAATTTTTAGGGCTTGCAGGCTATTACAGGCGCTTCATCAAGAACTTTAGTTCAAAGGCGAAACCGTTGACCGAGCTATTGAAGAAAGACCGAGAATTTCAATGGAGCACCAAAGAGGAGAAGAGTTTTAGCACTCTAAAACAAGAACTCTGCAGCGATAACGTCTTAAAGTTTCCAGATATGAATCAGGAATTTATTTTAGCAACCGACGCAAGTAACGACGCATTAGGAGCCATATTGGCACAAAAGGATGGAAAACAAGAGCGACCAATAGCATATGCCAGCAGGACACTAAACTCAGCGGAACGCAACTATAGCACCACCGAAAAAGAGCTCCTCGCTATAGTATGGGGGGTGAAACACTTTCGCCCATACTTGTACGGTAAAAAGTTCACAATTATAACTGATCACCAACCGTTAAAATGGTTGTTTAACCTAAAGGATCCGAATTCGCGATTAATGAGGTGGCGAATAGCTCTAGAAGAATACGAGTATGAGATAGTATACAAGAAGGGAAGTCTGAATTGTAACGCAGACGCTTTAAGCCGTAACCCAGTCCTAATCATGCAAACAAATAAGCCAGGGTGGAGAAAACACTTGAAGTTCGTAAGCGAACCCTCCGGAGAGTCGTTTCCAGTACATTTCAGGAGAGGAAACGACCTAAAATTACACATAGTCAAGGATGCGGAGGATAGCCGAAAACCCATAGCCGTTTGCGCCGAAGCAGCAAGGTTCGATAAGGAATCACTGAACAAGCTACTAGAGGAACTGTTGTACATCCTCGTCGCCGAAGGAATCAACAGGATAGGAGTTGATTACATCAAACTTGAGAGCTTAACGTCAATCACAAGAAAGGAGTTAAAGGAAACACTAACGACGTGGTTCAACGATCCTTTGATTGAAGTGGAGCTAAATACACATCCATACCTCACACCCGAGAATGGCGACGAGAAACAAAAGATATTAGAGGAGAACCACGAGAATTTAGCTGGCGGACATTTGGGCGTTATAAAGACCACTGCGAAGATTCTAAGCAGGTATTACTGGGACAATTGCTACCAAGACATTAGGAAGTACGTGTTGGAATGCACAAGATGTCAAGAACGGAAGATCGATCGACATCCAAGAAGAGTACCAATGAAAATCACCGATACACCGAAAGGGTTCAACGACAAGATTGCTATTGATATCGTAGGACCACTACAGGAATCAGTTAAAGGTAATAAATACATATTAACGCTACAAGACCAATTGACGAAATTTATACAGGCATATCCACTGAAGGACCAGACTGCGAAGACAGTAATAAGGACTCTAACAAGTTTCTATTTCTCCATGTTCGGCATACCAAAGGCAATAATGTCCGACCGAGGTAACAACTTTACGTCAAATATCATGAAGGAACTTTGCGAACTGTTTGATATCAAGAAAATAGAGACTACAGCATTCCATCCGGAAAGTAACGGAAGCTTAGAACGCAGTCACGCAGTCATAAAGGAATACCTAAAAAATCAAATAGACATGAATAAAGAGGACTGGGATGACATCCTACCTTTCGGAGTGATGGTCTACAACTCAACGGAACACGCGTCTACGGGGTATACACCGTACGAATTGGTGTTTGGAAGAACACCAAACTACCTCAGCCAATACGCAATACCAACAGGAATCACCTACGACGAATATCTAGAAGAACTAAACGAAGTTCTTCAGAACCTTTGGGAGAAGGCAGGTAGTGCGATAAACAAGGCCAAAGAAACAACGAAGGACAGATACGATAAAACGGTAAAAGGTCAAGACCTTCAAGCGGGAGATTACGTTTGGATTAAGAGCGAAGACAGGAACAAAAAGAATGCTCTTCACTTCCCATACAACGGACCATACGAAATATTAGAGATAATCAACGACGTAAATGCGAAAGTCCGACTAAAGAACAGGGATGAGGTCGTTTATTTGAATCGGCTTAAGTACGCTAATGTATCTAAACACGTTTTTCAGACTAGCTCTGGTGTCTAGGGCATCTATCGGGAGCTACGGAGGGGGCTATGAGGTGACTCAATTCAACGCATTACCAAACCTCTACTTCGATGATATGGGGGAAACCAGGATGTACCAGGAAGGAATGGAAGGCCGTCATCTGTCACAACTTGGATGATTTAACACTGATGTCAGAAGCAATATTCCGTGGTATACGGGAAATGACGGGGGAGAGCGAAAACCTGGAAACTAGCTCGCTACTCGTAAGAACGTTACATAATAGATACATAGAATTAAAGTCGAGGAAAAACACGCTTTTCCATAGTTTAGGATTAACCGAGGCCGTTAGAAATAGAAGAGGTGTATTTAATTTTATCGGGGATATTTCAAAAATACTGTTCGGTACAATGTCCGATTCCGATGCCCAGTATTACAACACCGAAGTCGATAAATTATATAAAGATAGCCGACGTATAGCACAACTAATCAAGAATGAAACTAGTATTGTAGAAGCCAGCATTAACAGAGTAAATGTAATAGAAGAGCAAGTGAACAAACGGCTAACGGAGATTCTTAAAATAATGGGAAACAATACGAAAACCGTAGAAACCGGATTTCGATTCATGCACGTTGTGACGGAATACAATCTATTAATGAACTCTCTAAACGATAGAATTAATTTGGTGGAGTCCATAGTACTTCAAGCTCAAAATGGCCGCGTACATCCACAAATTATAGAAATTGACCCATTGTTAACGATACTGAGACAAATAGCGTCTACATATGGAGAAAACAGGATGATGTTCCCAGTCAATGAGGAATACGCTTACTCGTACCTGCGTTACAGTAAGAGTAATATAGTTGTCTTAAGAGGAAAAAGACTGTGCTTCGAAGTACTTATTCCAATTATAGAAGAAAGTAAATTCCGAGCCTATCATCTAGTAGCATTGCCCACCGACGAGCTAAACGATGAAGGAACTTTGCAATTCATCAGTTTAGAGTATAATTATATAATACTAGAAGCACAAACTCACTCCTTTATGCCAAGCAGCAAAATAGAATTAGATGCATGTGTTAAGCACGAGGGTAAACGACTGTGCCAGAGACACGTTCCAAAGTACAGTACGGTGGCTCAGGATCCTTGTCTACGTATTGCAACCAAAACTCTTGTCAAACCAGCGGCGAAATTCTGTCCATTAACTGTAGTACGTATCACGAATAACGTTTGGATACAATTAGAATCCGGACGGGCATGGATCTCTATTGCGCCATACCCCGATTCGCTACAAGTGAATTGTCCAGATGGAACCCACAAAACGGTAGCTCTAAAGGGGACGCAGAAAATCAAGCTGAGCAAAGGATGCGTGGGGATCACCACTACTGCCACACTATACGCAGCTGACATAGTCGAAACCGAGCCGTCCTCCAGTGATTTCGGATTCACGGACTTTAACATTACCGGTTTGAACGACAGTATAAAATTGGCGCACATTCCTGAATTTCGAGGAATACACACAAACACATTAGAATTAATGTCCGCCGGTACAAACCTAGAATCTATCCGTCGAGAGGCCAGTGAAATTAGTACTCATTTCCGGTCTGTGACCGAGGCCGAATCCCGATGGATGTTTATTAAATATTCCTTAGGAGCACTGACCGTAATCTTAATCTTGTATGCCTTTGTTAAATTTAAGTTATACCGACTGATTAGCTTTTGTACTACCAAACCGTGCGCCATTATTTACAATAATTGCTTTAACCGAGGAAGTATCAATCAAGTTGGCTCTCGAGGGAATACCGCAGGTGTATCACGTGACGGAAGGTCTCTTGTGACGGAAGGGACAGCAGCGTCCCGTCAAGTGACCTTCGAAGAGGTACCACCTTTGTATAACACAGCCTCCTCTCGCGCCATACACAAGCCAAAGCGATACTTCACCACCGTCGATGATACATATTAAAACCGATTTTTAATTAAGAAAAATAAATAGGTTTTGTCTAGATCGGGGGGTGTTATGTGACACTGCCCGAACCACCCGAAAACGGTCGTCACGTGACACTTCTCGACCTACCCGAACAGTCGTGACGCTGTTATGTGACACTGCCCGAACCACCCGAAAACGGTCGTCACGTGACACTTCACGACCTACCCGAACAGTCGTGACGCTGTTATGTGACACTGCCCGAATCACCCGAAAACGGTCGTCACATGACACTTCACGACCTACCCGAACAGTCGCCATGCGACTCCCACTAAATTACGCCAGCGTACCCCTGGAGTTAGGCATGTGCAGCAGCCGGTTAGTGTAAGGTGGCCTGCACGTGCTTTCTCCCTTTTCCAGGAGACGCCGGACCCCCCAGTTTTCCAGGTCACGTGGGCTACGCCAAATCCCTTGTTCTAACAATGGATAAAAGGACGGAGCTCCTCGAAAACGGGGTCAGTCGATTCCTCCGTGTACAAGCTAACTCGTGTACTCTTTGTCACATTTCTGTACGAATCCAATTTGTGTTGTTAAATAAAAAACTTAGCTTGGAAGAAAACTCTCTTCCATCTCTCAACCCATAACAACGTGTATTACTTACTAAAGTTTTTCTGATTATTCTAATATCACGTTTATAGTAATATTTGCCCACTTACAACAGGTTATGGGCCCAGGAGTTTTTTTTTTAAACAGTTGGTGAAAGTTTATTTTAATTTTTCTGTGCGTTATAAGGTATAAAGATAAACTAAGGAAAAACCACGTGCAGAGTTAACCTAACTGTTAAAGATAACATGGACGCGACACGTGTTTTCATTACTAAATTGAATAATCAGAACTATCAGTCATGGAAATATACTATTTTTTTACATTTTTGTAGTTCTTGTTCGCTTGCGATTATGTATTGATCGTCATCCGTGTCGAGTATCATGATCGGTGAATGAGTGACTAACAACGTATATATATTATCGCGTACATGTATTGGGACCGGGGTTGCTTCTATTACACTGTAGGTCTGGGAGGTAATGAGTGGTATTTTTATAACGGTAACAAGTGTTTGTTTTTCATAGTATGCTACGATTGATGATAAATGCTCGATTAGGTGCGCGTTCTCTAACGTAGGTATTAGTGGGAATGTGAATCCGTCTGGTAAGCGCGATACCGCTGTCTGTAATAATCTTATTATTTCTGCGTTTGATAACACGCTTGGGTCTATGCTCCCACTTTTTAGCTAACTACAGTATTGTTTTACGTCCCTTACGTCATTCATTCGGTCGACTAGCAGTGAGTTCAAAGTCGCGAAGTAGTCCACTAGGTCAGTACGTATTTTCTGCCGCGTAAGCTCCGTCTCGACTTGCACTCGCAGCTGTCTCGTCTGTGTTGTTAGTATTTTTTCGTTTTCTTGTATCGTCTGTTCAATGTCGTGTAGGTGGTGTAGGGTATTGTTTGTTAGTTGTATTTGTCGTTTTATTGTTGTCTGTAGTGCGTCTTGTCTACTGTCTACTTCCGCGAAGTGAGCGTTTATTTCTTCCGCGTCGTTCGCGTCCATTGTTCCGAAAATTGTTTTTGCTATTGAGCCTATTCCGTTTATTAACCCTCTTCGTTTGTTTTGAGCATATGAAGGTATTTGATAAATGTGTTGAATTTGTCTGTTTAATCTTTCCGTTTGTCTCACCAAAACACCAAGGTAGTTTTGGCATGTTGATTTTAGCTCTCGTATGTTAGCCGGTAAGGTGCATAATGTTGTTACCTCTTTGATGTATGGTTTTAATTGTTTGTACCTCCGTATCAGTGGCTCTGTGTCTAATCGTGTCACTATCTTCCACTCATTTGTAGCTAGGTGTAAGTCGCCGATGTGGATAAAGTGGATTCCCGCGCTATGTTTCGTGGGTTCGATTATGTATGGTAATGTGTCGCTAGCGGGCGTTGCCTGTGGATTTAGATACTGCAGCCCGATGCACCTGTAAGACGTATTAACTCAAGTCGTAACATGGAAGTCTGAATCTATCCCTTCCTAATTTCTTTTCGCGCGTGCCTATATATAGCGTTGTTCCGCGATTTTTCTTTATTTTTCAAAAAGCCCCCAATTATATCTATTTCGTATGTTTCCTAATTTATTTTCCTTTATTACCATTTCCTCTCTCCCGCCTGTAGTATTAGCGTTTTTATTCGACAAAGTGTTTTATTCTATTTACGTGGACGGTTAACGTTCTTCTTCCCTTTTTAATGGTGACGTTAACTTTGGATTTTTTATCTATTATTGTGTATGGTCCTTCCCATTTCGCGTCTAGTTTTTTTATCTTCCTCGTCTCACTGTTTCATCGTATAATAATACTTTATCGCCTATTTTGAATTGAATTTCCTTACTTTTTTTATCGTATGTAGTTTTTGAGCGTTGTTTCGCGTCTACTAACTTTGCTCGCGCTACTTCATTTGAGGTCGTTAGCCGTTCTCTGGCCTCTTGCGCGTAATCGTCATAATTATAGGTAGGATTTGGCGTGATTTTTAGTGCGGTCGGTAGTTCCGCTTTCTGTCCGTAAACTAGTTCGTGGGTGGTGTAACCTGTCGCAGTATGCGGGGTTGTATTATAAGTGAACATTGCGTAGGGTAACCATTTGTCCCAATCGGAATGGTCTCGGTCTATATAATGTCTCAGGTATTCTACTAACGTCCTGTGGGACCTTTCCAGTGCTACGTTCGATTCAGGGTGATACGCCGTTGTTTGAATTTTCGTGATCTTTAATAACTTACATGTGTCTTTGAACATTTCGCCTATGAAATTGGCTCCCTGATCTGTTAGGATTTTATCTGGTATTCCATGTTCACAAATTATCTTTGTTACAAATGCTTCTGCTATCGTTTTTGCTTCTTGGTCGGGGATGGGTATTGCTTTACTAAATTTCGTGAGGTGATCCTGGAATGTTAGGATGTATCTATTTCCTAGCGTAGTTACTGTGAGGGGTCCTACTATATCCAGTGCGCCCTTTTCGAATGGTCGAGTAGGCGTGTCGGAAATCACCATTGGTGCTTTGGTCCTTCTACTTGTTTTATTATTTTGGCACCAGGTGCATTTTTGGATGTATTCTTCTATGTCTTTATCCATTCCCGTCCATTTATACCTTTGTTTTATTCTTTGTGCTGTACGTTGGATTCCTTGATGTCCGCCTAATGGTGCTAAATGGTATTCGTACGGTATTTGTTGTCTGTCTTTTTCAGAAAACAAAGGAGGTAAATAAATACAGAAAAAAGAGGTAAATAAATAGAGAAAAAATAGGTAAATTACTAGAGAAAGAATAGGTAAATAAACAGAGAAAAAATAGGTAAATAAATGAGAGAAAAGAATAGGTAAATAAATAGAGAAAAATAGGTAAATAAATAGAGAAAAATAGGTAAATAAATAGAGAAAACAAAAGAGGTAAATAAATAGAGAAAAATAGGTAAATAAATAGAGAAAAAATAGGTAAATAAATTAGTGAAAAAAATAGGGAAATAAATAGAGAAAGAAAGTGAATAAATACAGAAAAATATAGGTATAAAAATAGAGAAAAAAGGTAAATAAAAAAATAGGTAAATAAATTACAGGAAAAAATAGGGAAATAAGTAGAGAAATCAAAAGTGGTAAATAAATAGAGAAAAAAATAGGTAAATAAATAGCGAAAAAATAGGTAAATAAACTAGAGAAAAAATAGGTGTATAAATAGAGAAAAATAGATAAATAAATTAAAGAAAAAAAGGTAAATAGAAAAAATAGGTAAATAAATTAGAGGAAAAAATAGGTAAATAAACAGAGAAAAAATAGGTAAATAAATGAGAGATATACTGTTATGTACGATATAGAGTAGAATTGCTACTAATAAAAGAAGGTTTATGGGATTTAGTAGAGGCAAATCCTCCTGCAGAAAGAAATGTGGAATGGTTAAATAGGGACGGTAAAGCCAAGGCCACAATAGGTTTGTTAGTAGAAGATGACAAGTTGGTGCATATTAGATCTACTAGGAGTGTCAAAGAAGCCGGGAATGCATTGAAAGAATATCACGAAAAGTCTACACTTTCAAGTAGCATATTCTTATTAAAAAAGTTATGTACTTTAAGGTTATCGGAACACGGAAATTTGAAAGAACATTTAAATAAGATGATTGATTGGTATAATCAATTGGTAGCCATTTGGGAAGATATGAATGAATCTTTTTTGATTGGCATACTATTTTGCGGTTTACCAGAATCTTATAATAGTTTAATAAACGTACTTGAAAGTAAAGCGCCGAATGAGTTAACGTTAAGTGTGGTCAAAAGAAAACTTTTGGATGAATATCACAGAAGGGTAAACTGCTCTGTGCAGTCAAGTACAATGAGAGATACAGCACTGAAGACGAAAAGCAACATCTTTCGAAAGAAAGAAGATTCAACAAAACTAAGCGATTGCTATTTTTGTAAAAAGAAAGGACATTTAAAAAAGGATTGTTGGAAATATAAAAATTGGAAAGAGCAAAAGGAAAAGGTAAATAAAACAGAAGATACCAATAATAATGATTTCTGTTTTAGTGCTCATGCAGATAAAAGCGATTCAGGTGCATGGTTTAGCGACTCAGGTGCAACGAGCCATATAACCAGCGACAAAAAGTTTTTTAATACCCTGGATACTAATAAAAAGAATAATGTTACTGTAGCAGATGGAAAAGTAATTAAAGTCGAAGGCATAGGAACAGGAAGTATTAAATGCATAAATAATTTGAACGAAGAAAGAACAGTAACTATAAAGGATGTATTGTATGTACCTGATTTACATGGTAACTTATTATCTGTTAAGAAGATAACGGATAATGGATTTAAAATTGTTTTTAATGAAACCGAGTGCAATATAACAAAAAATAATATAATAGTAGCTACAGCGGAAAGTATAGGAAATCTATACAGACTGAAGGATCATAAAGCATTACTCGCACAAAGCCAGCATAAGGAAAATTGTATACATTCCTGGCACAGGAAGCTGGGACACAGGGATCCAGAAGCCATACGTAGAATTGTTAAGGAAACTTTTGCTTCGAACATAAAGATAGAAGACTGCGGAATTAAGGAAGTATGTGATACATGTATCCAAGGAAAGCTATCTCGGAAGCCATTTCCAAAGAGAACGGAGAAAGCTAAGGAATTATTGGATCTTGTTCACACCGATATATGTGGTCCGATGCAAACAGCAACACCAAGCGGCAAAAGATATGTACTTACACTAATTGATGACTATAGTGGGTACACTGAGGTACGTCTATTAGCACATAAGTCTGATGTAAATAAAAGCATAAAAGAATATGTAGCTTTAGTCAAGAATAAGTTTAACAAAAAACCAAAAGTCATTAGGTCCAACAGAGGGAGAGAGTATGTAAATGCTGAATTAACAAATTACTTGAAGACTGAAGGTATACAAATACAGTTAACAGCACCGTATACTCCGCAGCAAAATGGAATTGCTGAAAGAAAAAATAGGTACCCGATAGAGATGACCAGATGCATGCTCATCGACAGTGAATTCGAAAAGAAATACTGGGGTGAGGCAGTTCTAACGGCAAATTATATACAGAACAGATTACCCAGTAGAATGCGAAGCAAAAGTTTATACGAGTATTGGCACGGAACCAAACCAAATTTCAAAGAAATACACAAGTTTGGATGGCAAGCCTACGTACACATCCCATGTGAAAAAAGACAGAAGTTAGATAATAAGGCAGAGAAATTATTTTTCGTAGGATACAGCGAAGAATCAAAAGCATATCGTTTAATAAACTTAAAGACTGATAAGATTACTATTAGTAGAGATGTTATATTTATGGAAAATATCAGTATTCAGGAGGAGACCAAAGAATTTAATGAAAATAATGAAAATAAAGATACGGATATATATATAGACTTAGAAACTAAGGAAGAAGAGGAAGAAGAACCTGTACAACAGATACAGCAGGATCAAAGAAATGAAAATAATTTAAGAAGATCAAAGCGTGAAAATAAAGGAGTACCACCAGCGAAGTTATCAGCATACGTACACATCACGAAAGAGCAAGATTTGGAACCAAGATCCGTTGCAGAAGCTTTGGCAGGAATAAACAAAGAAGAATGGCAACGAGCGTTAGATGAAGAATATTCATCTTTGTTAGCAAATAATACATGGGAGATAACTGAACTTCCGAAAGGAGCTAAAGCAATTGGGTGCAAATGGGTTTTTAAATTAAAAAGAGATGCAAGTAGAAATATAGTCCGTTACAAGACTAGACTTGTGGCGCTGGGTGGTAATCAAAATTATAAGATAGATTACGAAGAAATATTTGCGCCAGTGGTAAGACAAACAACATTAAGAATGCTTTTGAGTATTGCAGGTAAAGAGAAGATGATAGTTAAACACTATGACATAAAAAATGCATTTCTAAATGGAAATTTAAAGGAAATAATTTATATGAAGCAGCCAAAAGGATACGAGATACAAAATCAAGAGCATTTGGTATTAAGATTGAACAAAAGTATATACGGATTGAAACAGTCAGCAAATAATTGGAATACTTGCATTTCAAACAAATTAAAAGAAATAGGATATAGCCAAGGTATTACAGATCCATGTTTATATATAAAACATAGTCGAAATATGAGTACTTATGTAATAATATATGTGGATGATATAGTAATAGCTACTAAAAATACCGATGAGATTCAAAAGTTTGAGCAAGAACTTTAAAAAAAATTTAGGATGTCAAAACTTGGAGACATAAAAGAATTTTCAGGAATACAAGTAGAAACAGACAAAGAACAAATATTTTATATACATCAAAGAAAATACATCGAGCAAATTTTAGAGACATATGGATTAAAAGATGCTAAGGGCTCGGAAATACCAATGTGTACAGGATATAGGAAAGTTCAAAATAGTAAACCATTACAAGATAGTACAAGATTTCAAAGTATTGTAGGTAGTCTAATGTACATAGCAGTATCAACACGACCGGACATAATAGCGAGCGTGAGCATTTTGAGTAGAAAAATGAAGAATCCAACCGAAACAGATATGAACGAAGCTAAAAGAATTATTAAATATTTGAAACACACTATAAATTATAGATTAAAGTTGGGATATCAAGAAACAGAAAAATTAATAGGATATGCAGACGCGGACTGGGCAGAATCTGAAAACCATAGAAAATCAGACAGTGGATATCTTTTTAAATATAATGGAAGCAGTATTAGCTGGGCGAGCAGAAAGCAAACATGCGTAGCACTATCATCTACTGAGGCGGAATACATAGCTTTGAGTGAAGCATGTCAAGAAGGTCTATGGTTAATTAAATTACTCAAAGATTTTGATAAAGATATTAATCTACCTATAAAGATGTATGAGGACAATCAAAGCTGTATATCATTAACAGGAAATCAAAATTATAGCAAAAGAACAAAACACGTTGATACCAAATATCATTTTATCAGAGATTTAAAGGAAGGTAACATAAGTACAGAATATATGATTGCAGATTTATTGACGAAGCCAAGAGAGAAAAACAAACTTACAAGGTTGTCTTTGGATTGTGGACTGCAACCAGTAACTGATGACGACGTTGAGGAGGAGTGTTGAATAACGCGCGCATTTATGTTTTCAACGACGCCATCTAATGACGTTATGTTTGCTATCCTCTGTAACGTTCTTCCGGTTACGACTTGACTGAGTGCAGAAGCACGTGTATTACTTAATAAAGTTTTTCTGATTATTCTAATATCACGTGTATAGTAATATTTGCCCACTTACAACAATATTTAATAAACTTAGAATCCAAGGTACACCATATTTACTGTTAAATATTTGTATTTCTCTACATTAGAGTATGGATTATCACCAATTTATTTAGTTTATATTCGTTCTTTGGGGAATACTAAAAAATAGTTTAAAAAAAGAAGGTTATAAACTGTTTTACATACTTTATAGAAGATAATAATAATATAATATTAAAAATTATCGGAAGTCATTCCCTATGCAAATTATCTTTGTAAAAAGAAGTGATATCCCCATAAAAAAACTTTAAAAAAAAGTAAAAAAAATTACGCCAAGTACATGAAATCAAACAAATCACAAAAATAGAAGATAATAATAATTACAAAATAAAAAAAATATGTGAAATCAAAATGAGCTGCAAGTACATAAAGGTGCTTTCCAACTGCGCCTAAGATGGCACAACTATACCAGCGGCTGTAGCCGTGATGGAAAACACCGGTTCTCGTTAGATCACCGAAGTTAAGCATCACGGGGCGGTGTGCTGGGGAAAGATGGGTGACCATCACCTGTCTCTCCCGGTGCGTCGCTGCTGCTGGGACCCGAAGGAGAGAGGAGGAAAAAAGGAAAAATGACTATGTTAGAAACACACAGGAAAACAAAAAATACAAATACAAATGACACAACTACAACATATACACAGCTAAAATGCTGTGTTCAATAGCTTCCATTACTTATATCGCGAACATTTTAATGAACCCATCTAAAAGAATCAAAATTAATGATATACAAAAATTGCGCCAATTATAATAATGCGCCAATTAATACAAATAAATATTTTAATACGAATAAATATATTATTCAAAATACTTGGCGCTGCAAAACCGAAGAAATGTTAATTGTCTTAGTATTAATAATTTACAAAAACTCCCTTACAATCTAAAATACATAATGTACATATACATACTAGAAACGCAATCAGATTTATTCTACATATATTTAATTCTAATACCATACGTAACATATGCACACGCACACATACACACATTCACGAACGCACGCACAAGAAAAAGAGTGAAAGATTAATGCAATTAAAACATATTTATTCAGTTTAGCAACACCAATTCGGAGCGCAGCGCCAAGTATTTTGAATAAAATATTTTTTCGTATTAAAATATTTATTTGTATAAAAATATGTCTGCTTAATATTATTTAATACCTTTTTTTCTTTGTAGAAATAGCCATTGTTATAATTGGCGCAATTTTTGTATATCATTAATTTTGATTCTTTTAGATGGGTTCATTAAAATGTTCGCGATATAAGTAATGGAAGCTATTGAACACAGCATTTTAGCTGTGTATATGTAGTTGTGTCATTTGTATTTGTATTTTTTGTTTTCCTGTGTGTTTCTAACATAGTCATTTTTCCTTTTTCCCTCCTCTCTCCTTCGGGTCCCAGCAGCAGCGACGCACCGGGAGACAGGTGATGGTCACCCATCTTTCCCCAGTACGCCGCCCCGTGATGTTTAACTTCGGTGATCTTACGGGAACCGGTGTTTCCATCACGGCCATGGCCGCTGGTGAAGTTGTGTCATCTTAAGCGCAGTTGGAAAGCACCTTTATGTACTTGCAGCTCATTTTGATTTCACATATTTTTTTTGTTTTGTAATTATTATTATCTTCTATTTTTTGTGATTTGTTTGATTTCATGTACTTGGCGTAATTGTTTTACTTTTTTAAAGTTTTTTATGGGGATTAGGCTTTACCTGTTCGATCTATCCATATTTCGTGGTTGGTTTTGGTTAGACAGCGTTTACAATCCCTGCTTTCCTTGAACTAATGTATCCGAATGTATCGACATTTCTCAGATGGCGCACAGCCTCTTATGAACACTTGTTTAGGACGTAACCAAGGCGGGTTCTGTACTTCTTAAAGACATCTGCAAAATACGTCTTTAAGACGTCCATTTTCACAAATCAGGCCGACAGGCGTTCCGACCTAAAATGGACGTGTTTAAGACGTCCTGTGCTATCTGGATGGTTACGCTGCTGGAAAGCACCTTTATGTACTTGCAGCTCATTTTGATTTCACATATTTTTTTATATTGTAATTATATTATTTTCTTCTAATTTTTTGTGATTTATTTGATAATGCTCTTTTTCGTCCTCGACTTTTTCATGTACTTGGCGTAATTTTTGTACTTTTTTTTATGTTTTCTATGGGGATATATATCTTCCTTTAAATTTGTGATAGCTATGTATTTACACGTTTATTTTATAGCTACGTTACCGTTTTACAATAAACACAAGTCAGCCGATTATAGCTTTAGGCACAGCCGCGGCTGTGCTTAGAATTAGTAGCAGTAGCAATAGCCAATACATACGTGAAACGCGGCAGTGGCTAGTGGTGACTAGTGATCCTCTAGGGAATGTTCGGTATAACCGCAGCCATTTTGGGGCAACCCCGGAAATAACATAACCTAAACGTTTATCTATCTCATTCTATCAGTATTACTTTCTCTCTTTCTATCAGTATTTCTGTCTCTTTCTATCAGTATTTCTGCCTCTTTCTATCAGTATTTCTGTCTCTTTCTATCAGTATTTCGGTCTCTTTCTATCAGTATTTCTGTCTCTTTCTATCAGTATTTCTGTCTCTTTCTTTTTTACAGTTTCTTTCTCCGTCTACTTCCGCTTTTGATCCAAATCGCAGCAACCAATCAGCGACGATACGCGTTGTTCCGATCACTGCCTAGAGGATTACTAGTGGTGACTAGTCGCGTACGTGGTGTGCATACGCGTACGCACGCACGCAGCCGCACGAACACGCAGATGCACACACAGATGCACACATCACACCAACACACACGCGCGCGCGCGCGCATAGGAACACCATGCATAACACACATACTTCCATGCATACATACATACATATATAGATACATTTTGGCGCACAAACGATATACACGATTTTGATTGACACGAACTTTTCGAATTGAGTAATATAATTGACCAAACGTTTCTGTATTTTAAATGCATAAAAAATCGATAAATGTTTGTATCTTCGAAATCAGTATCATTATTGGATTAACAAGACCATTGAGAACGGAATCTAAAGTTATTGTATGTGTAGTTTGCAAACTCGCCGGGAATGTAGAGCGTTAAACTGTTGTGTGTGATTATATTTCCAGTTGTATCTCTTTTGAAAAAACAAACGTGTTTTTGTTCGTTGCGTCGTGTGCTTGGTAGAAATAAGAAAAGGGAGGGAAACGAAGAAAGCAGGAGAAAGAACAAAGTAAACAAAAGAAATGAAAAAGAAGTTAAAGTAGATAGTGCGTGCTAATATGTGCTGTGTATTAATACCTACCGATGCTTAATAGTTACACCACTACAATCTGTTACTTCGGTTGTTTGCAGGAGGTGATCTTTGATGGCATCGAATGTCTACAAAGAGGCCCAGAAGGAATGGATGAGAGATTCCATTTTCATCTAAGTATATATGGAAGAGTAGCAAAGAGACAGAGAATATTATCGTAATTTTAAGACCTTCGGGTAAAACATTTGTAAACACGTTCGAGAGGCGATGAGTGCGAGTTTATTATTCTAACTTTCCGAGACGTTGTATCACAGAATGGCTTCTAATATGCAGTCTTTCCCGCGAATCTTAAAAATGTTGCGGGAGAATAGCAATGTTAAAGAAAAACGCGATGCTTTAACCTATATTCGCAGGTACTGTTCCCGATTTTTGTATTCTTAAGTCTACTTATACTGTATTAAAGTATTCAATTTATTTATTAAAAAATATCTAGTTTTTTACATCAAGTGACAGATGTGGTTAAATATAATTTCTTAGTTTTTACGATTTGGAATAATTTAGACACGTTTAGAATATTACGGTTCATTGTCAGGAGGAAGGAGCGCTTTATTGACTTTCTAACGTAATAAGCATCTTCCTACGTCATGATGTTTCGATACTTCCTGAAAATATTCTATTTAATACTTACTTTATTTAGTACTTCACTATTGCATATCGTTAAAAGAAAACATCGTAATAATAGTATTTCGTTTTAGCAACAGCAAAAAGTTGGAATCCACGAAAGCCATAAAAGAGGAACAATACAAAGAATTATGTAAATTAATTATTGCAGCATTTGCGAATGGAAACAATGACATACAGGGTGAAGCATACGAGACGTTAAATGTTATGCTTCGGGATTTCAAGGACCATTCTTTGAATTTGTTTGATGCCATGTCACAAATAAGTAAAAAAAATAGGTTTGTTTATAAAGTCTCATGTCTAATATAATGTTCATTTACATTTTATTCATTCAATGTTATTTATCATGGAAAAGCTAGAATTGTTGTTAACCCGCCAGCAGTCGCGCTTAAAAGTCTTACACGAGCGGGCGCGTTGTTTACTCCATACGTAGGGGTCTGTTTTGGCTGAAAAACCGTTTTACTGTGATGTATTCTACCCAGTTCTCCAATGTATTCTTCCAGCGGTCATTTTGGCATCATGCTACATACTTCTCAGGTTTAAATTCAGTTTGGAAGTGTCTCTGATTGAATGAAAACGAAGGTATACCGCGTATCCTGCCGGCGAGCGCCCCTGCACTCACAAGTTTCCCAGGTGTCCGCCCCTAATTGCTTTGGTTTTTGGATATGTTCTAGAGGACAGAAAAATAAGAAGCAGGTGTCTGTTTATTTTGGCCTGCTTGCATGTTTAGGGGGTGAAACCACCCCTCCCATTTCATAAGAATTTAAAAAACCAAAGCAATCGGAGACGACCACCTGGGAAACTTGTGAGTACACGGGCGCGCTCGCCGGCAGAATACGCGGCATACTTTCGTTTTCATTCAATCAGAGACACTTCCAAACTGAATTTGAACCTGACAAGTATGTAGCATGATGCATCAGGTAAAACGATTTTTCAGCCAAAAACTGACCTCCCTGTACTGAGTACACACGCACGCCTGCCGACGGGTTAAAAGGAATGGTAATATTTAGAAGTTTTCCATCCTCACCGATTTCAATGATTTTTGGATATGTTATCAAGATCAAGATTCTGAACAACTTTTTCCTATACATGTTACCGCCGCGCAACCTTCGTTTTCGAGATATTTGCGAAAAACTCCTGTTGATTTATTCCGACGCAACGCATTCCACTTTCAAACTTGTCCCGGGTATTAGTATTGGTTGGGGCTAGATTAGTGCGGGAGGCGCGTAAAGCATGATAGCGAACTGATGTGAGTTTGGAGATTTGATCCAGAAACTTGCGGATGCCCGTCAACACCCCTACTCATATCGGTTCGCTATCATGCTTTACGCGCCCCCCGCACTAATCTAGCCCCAACCAATACTAATACCCGGAACAAGTTGGAAAGTGGAATGCGTTGCGTCGGAATAAGTCAAAAGAAGTTTTTCGCAAATATCTCGGAAACGAAGGTCAGCTTTGTCAGTTGTTTTGTCCAATGCTGACGCATACGCTGCCACGGTAGCGCACTGTAGCTAGGCATACGGCAGAATACATTTTGTAGTAGCAGCAGTTTTTCGCGAATATCTCGAAAACGAAGGTCGAGCGGCGGTAACATGTATAAGAAAAAGTTGATCAGAATCGTGTCCCCGACAACATATCCAAAATCCTTGAAATCGGTGAGGATGGAAAACTTTTAAATAATTACCAAAGGAATATATGTCAATAACCATTTACTCTTAATTAGTATTTCTTGTTGAAGAGTATATTATAAAAATGTTTGTAGTATTCAAAAACTATAATTTTTTTATATCTAATACCTTGAACAATGGGTGCGAATTTTATGTTAACATAAAAATACAAATCCATACAAGCATGTGACCAGAAATACTTGGATCTTTTTCAAGATATAAATTACAGTTTATAATTATCATTGATGTTATAGATCAGTTTGTATCTTACTAAGCGAGCATAGATAATGCAAGGAATACACACTCTAAGATAACTGCCTTGTTAAACAGATAACTTTCATTGACTTCCTATTAAGAAAAATTTTGATTAAGGTGAATGTCCCAATTTCTGCTCATTTAAGAGGTAAATCGTCATAAAGAAGGTGTAAAAAATTTGTTTGTGATCAAAATTTGCAGAGTAATTGATTAATTTGAGTAAATGTTTAAATAATTTAGAATTATTTTGTTGCAACTATAGTACAAACGTAACGCATATAATAATAAAAGGACGAAATGAGCAGAAATTGGGACATTCACCTTAAGGGGAGGTTCCGGTCTAAAAATCGATTTTTTTTTATTTCATTTTTTGAATCTTCAACCTTTTAGGAATACGTGTTTAATAGGATTTGTTGAAATGCGTAAAATTTCCGAAGTTATAGGCATTTAAGTAGTGGGAAATGTATGGATAATAACCGGCCACTTGGCGCCCACGTCAAACTTTAAACGCGTTTTTCTCGAAACAGAATTCTCAAAACGGTGGAACCTTTATCTCCAAAAGTTATTATCCGATTCGACTGAAACTTTTTTTATTTTGAAGAATATACTTCTGGATAGGGGGGGGGGGGGTACCAGAAAAATTACAAAAATGGAAAATTTATAATTTTCTAAGACGTTGAAAGGATTAAGACTATAGGGAAAAATTGATTTCAAACTTCAAATGTCGTTGTTTTCTAAAAAAAATGTCATTTTTGTAATTTTCTGCCCCCCCCCCCCAGCCAGAAGTATATTCTTCAAAATAAGAAAAGTTTCAGTTGAAACGAATAATAACTTTTGGAGATACAGGTTCCACCGATTTGGATCAATTTTTTAACGCCTTGACTTTAACCACACCCCAGTGCCGTCTGCAATGATTAATTATAAAACAAAAAATATATTTCTATAATCTAACACATCCTTAATACAATGCAGAAAGTCCCATTAAATTATAATTATATATATAGTAGTTTTCCTTTAATTAATTCCTAAAGATTACCTATTTTTTTGAGGTCTAGACCGGAAGGTCTCCTTAAATCTGCTACTTTGGGTATGGTGTTGCTTTAATATTTTTGTTCTATGCTCTGGTAAATATTGATATATATATATATAGATATACTAAGCAGCAGTGATGTCTGTTACGAGGAGCCGAAAATCGACACAGATACAGTTACATATTTTGCGTATGACTGTTTGAAGGGCATTGTTTTGACTATAATTCGAAAAGTAATAGTTCTCGTACATATACTTGTATGAACTTGTTTACTTATTTTGATACACAGAGCTTACACTCAAAATTTTAATCAGCTTCCCCCCTGCATCCTGCGCGCACCATTGGATTATTAACCCTTTGTAGTTACACCTTCTTATAATCACAAGTTGGTCACACGGGGTTCACTGTACCCCAGCGACATTTTTTGAGTTACCATTTTCGTATTTTTTAATTTTTTAACTTTTCAGTGATAATTGTACGTTCGTAATACTTATACAATCATGGTCTAATAGTCTTTTTCTAGAAATGTAAATTTTGATATGATAAAATTTGTAGTTGAAAATGAGTGATTTTCCACGGTTGTGGGGAAAAAGCGATTTTTTAATTTTTTTTTTATTTATTTTCTTGCGATAAATCCCCTTTGGAAGTCGTAAAGAAACGACATTTTAACTTGAAAATTATTCTTGGGGTACAATACACCCCGTGTGACTACTAAGGGTTAAAAATGTTTTAATATTAAGGTGTTCATGAATTTCATAATTGTTTTACATAAATATTTTTAAAAGTAACATGTTTCTGGCCGTGCCTATATAGTAATTCGTTCCGTGCACGCTGGGCTATAACAAAGCCTACAGGGAAGCATATGTTTAATGTCACAGTATGCGTTCGGTAGCGAATGCGTTAACTTTATCTATATGACATTGTTTGTGTGTTGTCATTGCAGACTAAAAATTCTGAAATTGTTAGACGTAATTGAGATCAATACTGTATCGACAGTTATTTCTGATGTGAATGCTGTAGACTTTTTTAATAATTGTATGTGTACAATACAAACAAGCACAATGCCATGGACAGCGCCAACAGCTTGTGTAGAAAATCTTCAAGCATTGATAGAAGCTGAAACTAGACCATTATTGAGTGACCAAAGATTAGAAGAAGAAACAATTATTTATTCCATAAATTTATTAAGGAGATTATACAAAGTGGCTGCGCTTACATCAGATACTAAAATTCAGAAGGTATGTAAGAAATATTTGCAAAACTGTGAGAGTAAGTAAAAAGCATCGAATCTTATATGTTTACAGTTCGATTTACTATTATTGGACAAAATAATGGTATTAGCTTATATGGGCCATAAGCGACAACGGGCTCCTGCCTTAAATCTTTTACAACAAGCACTTACTACAAATACAGTTGCACATGTTCGTACTAAATTAACGGAGGCATGGGCTCGATACAAAACGGCATTGCAGTCTTCGTATTGCAAACGTATGCTACTGTTAGTATCTGCATGTGAATTAGATTGGGCTACACAGTGGAATATTAGTATTCAGTTTCTTGGTGTGGACCTTCATCGTGGTGCTGGTTTAATAAATAACCTACTGAGTGTCGAAGAGAAGGCATTCAAATCTACGGACACAATTATACGCAGGTATAAAGAATAATTGCATGTAAAATAGCGTTGGTTAATAGAAATCAGAAGTAATATAGTATCTTTTATTTTAGACAAGCATTTCTTTCATGGAAATTACTGGTGGATAATTTTGCTCTGGACCCGCAAGAACTTGCTACTGCTAGACGAATAAAGTTATTATGTATCCCACTAAATGCTAAAAATAGTAAAAATGAGCTGATAGCGCTGACCAAATTAGAAGTCTGGTGGCATGTAATTATTAAACTGTACAAAGACATTTCGAAATTTGTCAATCCCGTGATTACGCAGTTCTTAAATTTTTGTTTCGGACCTCTTGGAGATACACCACTGTTATCTTCAAAATTTGATATCGTGGCTTCGCCAGGGAAACGATTTTTTAAAACGAAACTCGTTGCTGTAGACGCTTTATGCCAACTTCTTGTTACGAAACAAGAAAACCATACTGTCTTTTTTCCAATTTTGGAAGAAAGACTTCCACATTCTATATCGCATTCTGTTTTTCGAGAATGTTACAAAAGTATAATTCACAGTGTAGGAGAAGCTTTACTTGTTCTTAGTCAACTTACAGATGCAGAAATGAAAAATAGATATCAACTTGGTAAAATACTATGGACAAGTTTAGTTAATTATGTACAGGAATCAAAAGTGGAAAACAAGGTTGGTACATATCTAATAATAATAGCGATTAATATTACATATTTTGTTGGTAGTTTGCTTAATTTAGTAATATTATTTTACAGGAGCTCATGTACAAAGATATGATATTAGTTATAACAGAATTGACAAATTATGCAATGGATAAACCAATGATCAGAAATTTAATTCTTAATATAATTTTATTCGAAGTTGCTGATCTCAGTAAGAATTTTAATTTTCAAGATGATACATTATCAGGATTGGTGTTAAAACTGTTACAAACTTCGGTATTAACTGAAGCTGAAAAGTGGGTATTGGTGCCATGAATGTAATGTATAACAAAAATCACATATACTATTAATTTTTTCGTCATATATGCAGAGTATTTCGTAAGTGCTAGTACAAGCGGAAGAGTGATTCTATATGAAAAAATAAGTCAAGGATATACATTAAAATTTTGTCGCAGCTTGCTCAATTTTCAGAGAAAATGATTTGAAATTTCTACCGGGTACGTGTGCACCGAAGTATGTACTGTTTTTGGCGTCCGAGAGGCATGCTTCCGAGATACCGGAAACGTTTGGTCTCGAACCGTGTTTCGAGATAAATCTGTAAATCTAATGAGAGCACTTCTCGTTACTGTAAGCGACCACCTCTAGTAAACGAGAAGCATTCCCCGTAGTTTAACGTGCCCCTCGGGCGCCAAAAGCTGCCCTTTGGTGTACGTGTACTTGGCCAAAATTCGAAGTCAATTTTTTTTGAAAATCGAGCTATTTACGGCAAAATTTTATTGTACATTCTAATTTATCTTTTCACCTAGAATCATCATCCTTCTGCTTATATTAACTGTTACCAAATATCTTGTATATTGTTTCAGTATGTTGCATTTAAATTACAAGTTAGAATTTTGTTGTGAAAATGGTAAAAACACAATCAGAAAATAAGCTAAAACATTACAATTAATTTATGTATTTTAGTATTTAGCTAGTGAATATTTACCGAGATATACGAAATTGAAGCCACTGATTATCGGTTATTTCTACAGATGTTTACCGTTTCAGTTTGTCGTTTACACTCACCAATTTTCGGCGAAAAAGATTATGCAATTACAAAAGTATGAAACAGGATATTCCTTTCTTAAAAACAAACCCTTTGTATTTAACAGTTTTTTCTATCATCGTTATTTTTCAAAGAATTGGACAAAACAGATTTCTCACCTCCAACATTGAGGGATATTTTTACCCCGTAAATATGAATATGGGCAGTTATAAAAAAGTACATGTCGAATAGTTTTTAATGCTCTACTCGGGTGTAAAAGAGAGTGGTAGAAAATGGGAAAAATAATTTTTTCGACACCTAATATGTTAGTAAGGGCAGGGGCGGATTTGTATATAGACTAAGCAGGCTACAGCCGAGGGCGGCAAATTTTGGGTGAAATAAATTGAAAAATTTTTAAACACAGAGGCTGGAGACAACTTAAAAAATAATTTACTTTTTTCATGTAACAAATTACCAATAATTCATATATGAGTTGTCATATTGAATTAATTTCAAAGGGTATAGCCGGTTAAGATGGTCAAATGTGCCCTTGAACCGAATTCGACTCACGATGAATCATTCGAAAGCTTATTAAAAAAGAAACATTTGTGGCAATTTTCAGCTTCGTATCTCCACCCGGAGGGTAGTAAAGGGCAAAAATAGGAAATCACGTTTTTGCCGAATTTCTCCTATACTAGGGGATGAAAAATTTTGAAAAAAATCAGAGGCCTTTCTGTTATCGGGGCACATATTAGAGAATTGTCTCAGATTTTTAAATTGAAAAACCAAGCTGTGAAAAATAAAAACCGCCAAAAAATGCTGAAAAATGCCTATTGTGTATCGAAGTAGTCTTGGCACTATAATTATATTTTTACTGTAAGTACATATCATTGTTACTATTGTCCTGAACTTTTTTCAGATTTTTCAATTTGGTGCGCCGCAGTTGAAAAAATTAAAAACCGATTTTTTCGTCGTTTTTTCCGTGTCAGAGTAACTTATACGTCGAATTGCTTCACGAAATAAGTGTTTTATGCGATCTTCAATGCTTATACGTACAGCAAAACATCATAGGAATTAAAGAAACTGAAAAAAGCGAATCATTTGAAACTGTTATGCGCCTTACATGGTAAAGTATCTACCGTATTTTTCAATGGCGTCAGTGGCGCAGCGGTAGAGTGTCGAGCTGCTATACCGCTACGAACTTTTTAAACGTAGGTTCGAGCCTCGAACTTCCAAGTTCCTTTTAGGCTAAGTTTTTTTTCGTTAATTACATATATTTCCTAACTTTACGACACAACGATCAATATTAATTTTCAAACGTTTTAAGAATATTTGAAAAACATATTAACCTGAAATATACGTAAATATGAGTTTGGACTGCTTGTTACGTCGCCGTTTATCCTGTCAATTACGGCACTGTTTAACAATTCCTACATTATATTAATATGTGAAATTGGTTTTCAAATCTCTTACCGTTAACAATTACGGATGGATGGCAACAAAAATCGTGTCTGATGTATTCAATCGTCATCGCTGTCTTCATTAATGACTGGTGTCACTTATTCACTGGTGAATATTTTACTAAGAATTTTTGCAGGTCTTACAATTTTTGAAAGGTACCGAACATGCGATAAGTAATAAATTATTGCAGCTATGTGTGAACAGCACCCGACGGTGCGGTTACCATTTGCACATTCACAACAATAGCGCTTTATTCCGGAATAGCCTATTGAGTTTGGTGCATAATCAATATAACATTTGTAGGTTTTGCTGTTATAATATGTCGTGATCTTACTTCGAATTTAATAATATTCTTTCTCTCTTTAACACAACGAAGATTAATATTATTCTCTTCATCCATCAATTCTGCTAAATATGAGATTGCTTGAGACAATTGATAGGAGCCAGTAAACAGAATTTTGAGATCTTTCTCTGTCATTTCCGGAAACTCAATACTCATATTTACGTATATTTCAGGTTAATATGTTTTTCAAATATTCTTAAAACATTTGAAAATAAATATTGATCGTTGTGTCGTAAAGTTAGGAAATATATGTAATTAAGGAAAAAATAAACTTAGCCTAAGGAACTTGGAAGTTCGAGGCTCGAACCTACGTTTAAAAAGTTTGCAGCGGTATAGCAGCTCGACACTCTATCGCTGCGCCACCGACGCCGTTGAAAAATACGGTAGATATTTTACAATGTAAGGTTCATAACAGTTTCAAATGATTCGGTTTTTCAGTTTCTTTAATTCCTATGATGTTTTGCTGTACGTATAAACATTGAAGATCGCATAAAACACTTATTTCATGAAGCAATTCAACGTATAAGTTACTCTGACACGGAAAAACGACGAAAAATATCGGTTTTTAACTTTTTTAACTGCGGCGCACCAAATTGAAAAACCTGAAAAAAATTCAGGACAATAGTAACAATGATACGTACTTACAGTAAAAATATAATTATAGTGCCAAGACTGCTTCGATACACAATCGGCATTTTTCAGCATTTTTTGGCGTTTTTTATTTTTCACAGCTTGGTTTTTCAATTTAAAAATCTGAGACAATTCTCTAATATGTGCCCCGATAACAGAAATACCTCTGATTTTTTTCAAAATATTTCATCCCCTAGTATATGAGAAATTCGGCAAAAACCTGATTTCCTATTTTTGCCCTTTACTACCCTCTGGGTGGAGATACGAAGTTGAAAATTGCCACAAATGTTTCTTTTTTAATAAGCTTTCGAATGATTCATCGTGAGTCGAATTCGGATCAAGGGCACATTTGACCATCTTAACCGGCTATACCCTTTATCTCAATTCTTTTAAATTAACATATTCTATGATATGTATGTCACGGAACGGGCGGTAGATGCTTGTTAGCCTAGGGGCGCCAAAGGGATAATTCTATTGGTCCCAAGGAATTATAAATGCATTAACTATTTATAAGAAATACATACAATAGGGAAGTTGCACAAAAAGCAGATAAGTCGTAAGGTGCATAGGGGCTATAGGGCGACAAACCGGAGGTTGTTGATTTTAAATGACTATAACTTCAAAACGAATGCATAAAATGTAACAATTCGATCGCTGTTTTGTAGAATGTAGATAGAAGTGGATATTTTTAATCTGGGGTAAAAAAGTAATATAAGAAAGAGTAATAAACAACTATAAAAACGATCAATTTTCGATACAGATGCACAAAAATGTGTTTAGAATTGTACTCTATATAGTTTACATGTAAAACAAAACGTAATGGATTGAACGCGAAGAAGAATTGTTATATTTCATTCCATTCTTCCGATGATGGTTCATGAGTAAAATAATTGTTGATGAAGTTCGCGGATGAATGTATAGAAGGTTGATGTCATGCAAACCTGTATAAACAGATAATATCGTTACTATATGCGAGCAACAACCCACAACACGTTAGCCAACTTCGTATCCGCAAACATGTACAATAAATGAAACAAGTCCATTTTTAGTTTTTTCTAATAGTATAGAAAACAAAACAATGCACAGTGTTGATGTGTTTTAAGGGCACTTCCCGGTTAAATCGCGCGAAAACATATGTGACATTTTCGATTTTGTCTAGAAAAAAGTATACAATGTATGGGTCTAAAACTTTTTGTACTTGATTCTGCTCCAATTGTAGAGTATAAAGCAATTTTTTTATTTCATTTTTGCCGACCCCCGTCTTTGACATGCATTACATGCTGCATCGTTGTAAAAAAACGGGCCTGGACTATCGCCACGATAAATTTAGACAGGATCATCCAAAATCAAAAACAAAGATATTCCTTAATTACACATGTGTGATTATCGCGCTTCCCTCAGGCAGTGTTAAGAACCAACTGGGCGATGATTGCCATATGTTTAACACAATAGGGTCCCGAAATATCGTTTTTTTTTCGCATGAAAATGTTTCTTAAAAAAATTGAGAGTAATTGTAATTACGAGTAGAATCCCGTTTGATTTTTTAGATGCGGTCAAGAATTGCAGTTTTTATCGTGGCGATAGTGCGTGAAAAATTGTTTCGAGAAAAACGTACTTAAAGTTTGACGCCGAGCGCGTTCCTCTAGTGACGGGGACGTGCCCGTGAGCCCTATTTTCCATGTGTTCATTTGATTAAAACAAAAATCGATTCTATTTTTAGATGAATAAATGTAGTATTAGTTAAAAGAAAAATCACGTTTCAACTATTATACGTGCGTCACAATCTATCTTAAAAAAAAAACACCTATTTTTAAGGCCGTCACACTGTTGATTTCCCTAAACTGACTGTAAAATCTATACCGTTAGGAATTTTGTTCTAAGAATGTGATATTGGCCATAAATAATTGATCGGTGAAGAAGTTGTGGCTATATAGTTGAAATTCAGTCACATCTGAACATTTTCTATGATTGTTAATGAATCTTTCTCATGCTACTTTTTTACGCGCAATTACATTTCATGCATTCGATGCTATGATCATTTAAAGTCAACAACTTCCGAGTTGTTGCTCTATGCACCTTACGATTTATCTGTTTTTACACATCTTCCACATCGTATTTCGTATAAATAATTACACTTTTATAATCCCTCGGAACCAATAGAATTATTATTTACAAAAAATTTTGCTGGACGGAAGAACAATATTTGGTTATTTTCTATCACCCTCTTTTGATAAAAATCCGAGCGATACAAATTAGACGATACTCCTTGTAAGTGGGAATGACCACATATCATTTGGTGTATTAGTTACATTATTTACTTCGGTTATCTTCAACGTACTGTATAATAGCTTTCAGATTAACGAGCGACTGCTCCTGCCGGGAAGGTTTTATACAAAACATAGAAAGCGAACTCTTTGTTTGGTTTGTTTTCAAAATACACGCTTGTGAACTCTCAGGTAATGCTTTTGATGCTGTCCAGAAAGTATGGACCTAAAAACACGACAATAAAGGCGTCGGCAAGTGTTTATATCCTGGGCTTTCACGTCCATATTTTCTGGAAAGTATCGAAAATATTGCAGCAGAGTCCCCGAATGATTACTTATGGAAATAACCCAAGCAAGAAGTCTCTTTCGTCTTTCGTCGCCTCATAGTCCAGTGAAAATAGACGGAAATATGGCCAATCTACGGAATAATTCCTAGCAATCGAAATTTTGACATGGGCCTTTATTTCGTCGTTTAAACAATAAGTATGTCAAAAGCCCCCATCGATCCGAGATTCGCTAAAAAATTTACAGCGGGTTGAAGGTAAAAAAGCTGTTATTCGCGAATATCTCATTAACTATCAGTTTTACGACAAAATTAAAGTTATTATGAAATTTGTAGCTTAGGAAATTCTGCACAAAAAAGGTTGTATGAATTTTTTTGTAGGGGTAACCATTTTCATGTATGACGGGTTACTAAGTTTCAACCCTCCTACTTTTGAGAAGGGAGGATCCCGAACTCCGAAATTCAAAAACTTATGAAATTTTGTGAATATGTAGGGGATGTCCTCCTGAATTCAATGCAATTTTGTTTGCTGCCGAAATCCACTCCAAGAGGGTGAAATGGACTTCTGAAATTTTGTCGATTTTGTATTATTACTCGCGAACTGTAGGGGATTGAAAACAACTTTTCAGGAAAAAGTTACTTCTTTTAATTAGGACAATCATTTGGTAAGTTGCAGTTCTCACAGTTCACGAATTATAACACAAAATCGGAAAATAGCCGGGTTTCAGAGGTCAATTTCAACCCCTTAAAGTGATTAAATTTAAACTTTAATCTTTAGGGATATATAGAGGATGTATAGGTGTGTGTTAGTCTTTTTTTTTGCTTCCCAAGTTCACTCTAAAGGGATTTCCTAAGCTACAAATTTCATAATAACTATTTATTTTTGTCATAAAACTGATAGCTAACAAGATATTCCCCAAAAAGTTTTTTTTTATCTTCAACCCTCTGTAAAATTTTTTAGCGGATGTCTGATCGACGGGAACTTTTGACATATTGTTTAAAACGACGAAATAAAGACCCATGATAAAATATAGCTTGTTGGAAGTTATTCCGTAGGCAGATCCCAATTTCACTGGACTATCAGCAATCCTGCCTCGCGCGGCAGTCTTGCCACCGATAAATCATATAACAAATTTTTTTTAATTTCTTTTAATCATCACTGAATTAGCGAGATTCTCCCGAAATTTCTATTTTTAATCGTGTGAATACAGAGCATATTGGAGAATACAAGGAGCAATTTTTTTCTGCGGAAATTCTCTCCGAAGGAGCTTTCCGTTCTTTTTTAATATAATATTGTAAAGGTGCGAGATAGAACCAAACTCTAAATATAATAATTGTTCAGTTTTTTATGCTCTATCACACCACCAAAAGAAAAGTCAACGTTAAGGGTTGTATTCACCCCGTTGGAGTGAATTTTCGTAGAAAAATATTGCTCTTAACATACTTCAATATGGTTTACATTCACACAAAGTTTCATTACAATCAGTATTTTCAGGTTAAGATTGTTCTCGTGTAAGTTAACTTTATTTAAAATAATTTTTTCAAAAATTTGTATAATGTAATGCAAAAGGCAATATTGTATAACGGAAAATATTCTTTGCTTAGTGAACATATTACTCCATACGCGGCGAGCGTCGTACCGGTACCAATTTTATTGCTTTCGACCCTCGAAGGGGTTAGAGTGCCTAGTAAGAAGTGAAAAATCTTCGAGTTCCGCATTTCTCATCTGATCTTTGCGAAAATGACGTCAATCGATTCTTTATGTTTCGCTGATGAAACTGATACCAAGAACGACGTAATTCGGACGATAATGAAGGAAGTTACATGAAAAATTGATTTGCATAATTTCAAGCTAACTTCGTTGAAAATAGTCCGATTTATATCACGTTTGGTATGCTTTTTTTTATGAGAAAAGCATAAGGAATCTATTGATGTCACTTCCATATCGATACGATAAAGAATAAAGAATTTCGAAATACGCTGAAATGAGTATTTCACATTTTCACCCTGGACTGCGGGGTCGCGTACCTCAATTTGCTGCGGTCGGCCACAGGATTCATACCTGTTTCAGAAATAACATAATTTTTTATTCATTATCGTATTGATATGCAAATGAGACCGATAGATTCCTTGTGTTTTTTCAATGAAAACCATACCAAATGTCATGTAAATCGAACTATTTTTAACGAAGTTAGTTTGAAATTATGCAAATCAATTTTTCATGTAATTTCCTTCATTATCGTCCGAATTACGTCGTTCTTGGTATCAGTTTCATCAGCGAAACATAAAGAATCGATTGACGTCATTTTCGCAAAGATCAGATGAGAAATGCGGAACTCGAAGATTTTTCACTTCTTAATTCATACGTCATATCGGCCAGCATACCGCCATTTATTCAGTACGCCTAGAAATCCTGTATATACAGGGTCATCCGTTAAAACTGCAAGCTACGCGTGCGCGAACAAGTAACATGGCAACAGCGCCTCACGAACGCATTCCACTACAACCATGCACCGGCCCGGCGTTCGGAGAGCTGCCAGCGACCGCTGGAGAGCAGTGAAGCCCGAGCTTCGAAAATTTTGGGATGGTCTCTTTCAAAGTAACGTCGTAAAGAGCTATTCGGAATTTCTCGACCCGGGTTGAAGAATTTGGGACCTTTTTCGTATAACTTTTGAACTATAAAATATATCGGCATGGAATTTGCGCTGAAAAATGGGGAAAAGTTATTCCCTCTTAATTGATGGATAATTGAATATACTTTACTTTTACTTAATTTCTCTTTTATCAATTTTTTAAAATTTATGGAGTTGATAAACAATAGGCTAGTTGTTTCTGTATTGTTAGTTTCATAAAGTGAGAAATTAAATTTTATTCAATTATGTATTAGTTCTGCAGACCTCAGAATCCATTGTTCTGGGTTCCTTCTTTTATGATTCTATCCTTAATGCAGTGCATGCATAGATCGGACGTAAGAGCTAACTAATGGGATGTGTCTTTGATTGTAGTCGATTAGTCGATTTAGTTGCGACATATAGCGGGGGGAACATGCGGCACGTGCCGAGGTCCCGGGCGTTACTCGGGCCATGCAGCCAGTGAGTGTACAAACATTCAGAGAGCGGGAGTTCCCCCAGGGCTGACCGCGGCGCCTAGTGTGGCCGCATCTCTTTTCCCTGCGCTGCCACGGGGTCCAAAAGCCTCCCTTCAACGACCGGGGCCGAGCAGGGAGGGACGACTTGCCACCTGGTCTGGAGGACCACACCATCTACCTTGCACGGCCCAGGAAGACGGGCCTCCTCCTAAAGGAGGAGGGAATGGCTTTGAATGGCCGCCTCCTCATGGTACGCATTAATCCGCCAGGATTCTACCCCGTTTCTTGGGTACGCGTCCGCTTTTTATAGTCCCGGGCCAGTTTATGGACGGACCGTACTCACGGTGGTGACCATCAACGAGGGTGGGCGATCTCTACCTAAGACGCACGCGTAGGTACGCCGGAGTCATTATGCGTTGCGCAACCACCCTCTCCGGCCTTGACGGTACCAGCCCGTCGCTAAATGAATTCGCGGTATATGGAACCGTGTCTCGGCGCCGCTCTACCAGATCTCCTATCCACCCCGTAAGCTCGCTTTTACTCGTCGTCCTGAACCCGGAGTTGCCGGGTCCACTTCACGTCTCCGCTAAAAGCCTTCGGACTACGCGAGCACGCGCGTACGATGCCTCTGGCCTGTTAGGGTGACGGCTTGTTTACCCTCATAAGGCTAGCTGTCCCTCCCCCCTACTCCCCCCCTCTCTCCCATTGACTCGACTCCCTGGCACTCCCCCTTTCATTCCTGTTTCCTGAGACTTCCCACAGCTATCCTACACTGCAAGTCTGCCCCATTGCCCTCCCCCCCTCGACCTACGCTCTTTAATCTCGAAAGCATAGGAAGAAAAGGGTCCCCGAAGCAAAGAACGCCCCGGGGACTCCCTCTACCCTCCAATTCCAGGTTAGATCATGTCTGATATATTGTTACGAGATCTGATAGCGAGACACGGTCCACAATAGGGCGGACATCACCCACCCGTATTGCTAAGCGCTTGGGTCGCTTAATCCATTCTTACTTTCTTTCTCTTGATATCGCTACCCTTTCGCGGTCCCGGATCGAACGTGTCAAGGGTCGGTCACCACCGAACCACGGTTGGCGTAGCTGCCTCACCATCTTGCCCTTAGTGGCTGCCTTTCTGTTAGAGCTGTGTGGGGGGGGGCTGCTTCCCCTCCCCCCCGGTGAACCACGCCGAGGGGTGGGGTAGCGGTCCCCTTCGAATCGCGGCTCCAGCCTCCTTCTCAATCTACTTCCGAGTCACTGACCTGGAGGGGGGGGGGGGGCAGCGTGAAGGTCGTCCCCTTCTGGTGGAGATGAGCCCTAGGTGTATATTTCCATGGGTTGTCCACACACAGCTTGCTTACATCCTCTGCGCTTATAATTTCCATACCGACTATCCTCCTACGGGTTTCCATTGTACGTGGACACTCGCACAGAACATGCACCGAGTCCTCCCTGCTGACCTCGCATAGTGAGCACATTTCTGCTTTCCTAGGCATGATCCTATGTAAGTGAGCAGTCAGTGGCGCGTGCCGTCTTAGAATGCTCTTTCCATTCCTATCAATTCTGGCCCTGTCCCTTTTCAGTTCGGGGCCCATCAACAACTTCGCCGCCTCACAGTCATTTGTTTCCTCCCACTTCCTTTTCCTGGCTTGATCTCTCCAATCCCCGATAGCGGCCTTGAAGGCCACATCGGCTATCGGAGGGATCATCTCGTCCGTCTCAGGAACCATGCTTGACCCTGCCCTAGCTAGTCGATCTGCCCTCTCGTTGCCCGCTGTCCCCTCGATTCCTGGTACCCAATAGATGGTAGTCTTGGCTCTTCTCCTTCCAACCTCGTTCAACCAAGTTCCGCATTCTATAGCCAGCTGGGACGCATACATACTCCTGCTCAGCGCTTTGATAGCAGCTTGGCTATCCGTGCATATCGCTATTCTCTTGTTGTGTCGATTTCCTCTGGTCATCCCAATGGATTCCCTACCGCCTACAGCCCTTCTCCGATCTCTCTCTTCTTCCTCCTTCGCGTCGAACTCTTTTTTAATACTCCGAACGCATTCTAAGATGGCGACGATTTCCGCCTGGAACACCGTCGCGTATCTGCCCAACCTCTTTATTCCCCACTTCCTCGCATCGTTCTCCTTACACCATCCTGCATCTGCCCGTTTTCCCTCTTCGATCCGTCTGTGTACCAGACCGAGTCGTGACTACTCCTGATTCTTTCCTCGTTCCAATCCTTCCTATCGGTGATCACCACTTCGAACTCCCTGTCGAACACATACCTCTTCACTATCAGGTCCCTGGGCTTGGGCCTCATTTTATTCAGCTTCTCGCCTCCTTCCTCCTCCGATATCCAACTGTGATTCATCTCATTGCCTCCTGTCCATTGGCCCCAGCACTGCAGCCTCAACATCGTCCTCATCGCGAGCTCCTTGACTCTCACCTCCAATGGTGGCAGGTCCGCTAGGATTTCCAGCGCTCTGGTGGGCGTAGACCTCATCACGCCGAATATTCTCCTGAGCGCTGCGCCCTGGACTTTGTCTAATTCGGTCTTATACGTGACCATGTTCGCTATTCTCCACCAGATACCAGCACCAAAAGTCAACCGGGGGATTACGATCGCTTCGTATATTCATTTTGTCGTGACCGGTGTCAGTCCCCTGGTCTGTCTGACTGCCCTGTATATGATGTTCAAGTTGCTCTTGGCCCTGCAAGCCTGTTTGCGGACGTGATCTTCCCACGTTAGCATCTCATTCATCGTGATCCCAAGGTACTTCACCTTCTCGGATAGCTCCAGCCACCGACCTTGATATACGATCCCTCCGTACTCTGGTCTCCTGTTCTTGTTGGCTATCCGGATCAACTCCATTTTGCTCGGATTCACCAATAGTCCATTGTTCGCGCACCACCCTTCCAGTGCGTCCAGTGCTCTCTGCAGCGTTATCTCCACCACCCCTAGTCTTTGATTGTAGGGGTGTTTGAATTTTTTTCTAGAATTCTGGTGTCTAAATGTTTTAACCTTTCAGCTACTCAACGCCATGCCAATACCGGCTTCTGTTAATGTCATTTTTTGAAACGATGCGCCATTATTGTGGCTTTTACACGCAAGTGGCGAAAAAAAAAATTTCCGTACAGGGGTATAGCGCCGCGGTCAACCCTATCGTAGCTAAAAAATTTTAAATTGAGATGGGTACGAGACCAGTGGACTGTTTTCGAACTTTATTACGGTAATCTAGGGTGCGACTGATCATAAAAGCGGAGCGCGCGGTTCGCCTACCTGGGCCGGGAAATTCCGAATAGTTCTTTGCGACGTTAATTTGGAAGAGACCATTCCAAAGTTCTCGAAGCTCGGGCATCACTGCTGTCCAGCGGTCGCTAGCAGCTCTCCGAACGCCGGGACGGTGCTTGGTTGTAGTGGAATGCGTCGGTGAGATGTTGTTGCCATTTTACATGTTCGCGCGAGCGCGAGTTGCAAGATTAAATGATGACCCTATACTACTGCCTGCGCGCGTTAGACAGGTCCGGAATGGCGAGGACAGTTCCGTAGCCACCTAACCCAGACCCACTTATATACATCGTATTCGAGTAATTAAATGTGCTTACGTCTATGACAACACACAATACTGCAATAGTTTTGGTAAAAAATTTATAAAAGGCCTAAGATGAATCGCGGTATGATATTAACCCTCGGATGGCGAACGGTTTGGGGACTGGGTAGGACTCCATGTCTGTGTCAATTTCAACCCATAGTAAGTGTCCTACTATACAGGGTGTTTCATCTAACTATATGATCTATGATATGTGTATTTCTGTTATATTTCAATTTTCATAAAAATGTTTACTACAAAAGTTGCAAAATTAGGGGAGGGGAGCGCATAGTAGCAATAGTTTTATTCTGTGTACAGTTTGGGCGTGATTTCGTGCCAGTAATTTTTTAATAGCGTCAATAGCATTGTTCGAACGTCTCATGATGTTTGGTTCGAAAATAGACCGGAGTTAGTTTTGTACATGGCCGCCTCTGGGAACTCTTGATCGAGTGCAATCGAGCACTATAACAGTCTCCGCGGATATGAGTCATTCATTAACGACAGTTAAAATTATATTTTTCATTAAATTTGCTTGCAAATATCATCAATAGATTGGTAAGATTCTGCCGACTATTTTCAAAATTATACATAACGTAAAACTGGGTTACGAAATTTGGAAAATGATTGGAGTTATACTTTCCCTTAGCTTAAGCGAAAGATTTTGACCCCGGCTTGACGCAAAAGGGCCGGGCCTAACCTAGAACCACCCACTGTTTTGCTTTCTCAGTGCGATCTATTCTTTGGTCTTGAGAAGGCCCCGCGTTGACAGTTCGAGGGCAATAACACCGGCGGGTCAGATAAAACATCCATTATAGAAAACGAAAGTGAACATGTTTTTAATAGATGTTCATAAAACTATTACCAATGGATTAGGGAGGTTTTGCTGAAGAAAATAAGTCCAAACACGAAGCAATTCGGTCAATTTTTAATGTATGCAAGTAATGTGTGCCACGGTCAGTCACCAGAAGTATAATTTTCGCTTAACCTGGGCATCACTTCACTGCACTATAAGTAATTCTACTTGTGTATTCATAATTTGAAATAATCCGAGTTTCTGCGTGTTTGGACTCCATTTCATCGAAAATACGCTTATTCATTTCAAATGGACCATTTCTAGTACTCTCACAATGAGAAACTAGTCAATATAATAGTTTAGATTTTCATTCGTGTCGGCACGTGTTCGAATTGTGGGACGAGCTAGTTAGAAGTGTTTGGAAAGGCCTGACCGCCTTAAACGGGTAATTTTCAAAAACCCTCCGGCATCCAAAGTATTAATGACTTCGGAGACTCACAGAAATAGCATCTTTTTGTAACGTTACAACAGAAAATAATTAGACGGTCTGCTTCGAGTGTGACACACTGTATATTAAAGATTTCTATTGTCATATCTCAAAGAGACTGAGTCAGCCGTATACGTTAGGGTGTTTCAATTTTCCAAAGGTGCTATTTTCATGTAACTTTGCTCGCCCCCTTGGTTCTATTCATCTAACAAGGGAACACCCAGAACCCGCACTCACCGATTGGAACTCAACTTTGTGGGTTTATAGAGTGACTCAAGACAAGAACAACGGTGTGTTTCATTTAGGCCCTATCGCCCTTTAAGGGGGTGAAAACTAACCTCAAAGTCAAATTGGCACTTCCACTTTTTCGCGTATAATTCCCAAAGTACAACAGACAGAAAAAAATGTGTGAAACAAAAGTTTAATGGTGCAATAAGCGCCACAAACTTGCTTCAACAAAATTTATGAAAAAATTTTTTCTTAAAAATAATATTTTACCTCACGTTATTTTTTTTAGCAATTTTTACATTTTCATAATAACTAAAAATGTATGGTGTTTTTTTAATGAATTCAACCATGTATATGAATTGTATAATGCACCATCGGCTTATGCAGTTACAGGATGGCAAGTACACTGTGCGTATGGTTGCGCGCTCATAACACATAGTAAGTTGCATAAGAAACTCGTTCTGTTTGCTGCAGGCCTTAATACATGACGGTGCTAAATATGATAAAGGTTCAAAGATGCTAAAATGTATTATATCTAATATATTTCTTATAAAAAAGGAGATATTGCAGCTTATCGAACTACTTTAACATTTGGGTAACAGAAGTGTTCTAACCGGAGACTGTATCTCAAAGTGTTCTGTTTCTTCATTCATGGAGCGGCCACTGTCCTTCCACTTTTCAATAAAATATTCCGACCAATAAACAAGTTATTGCGTTAACCATATCGTAAGGAACTACAGATTTGATACAACCGCTGGACGTTTTTGGTTTTCGGATATGGGAAAGGGTGTAGCCGGATAAGCATAGTGAAAAGTGCCCCCAAACCAAATTGAACTTTGTTTGCGGCAATCGATAGGTTCCTCTAAGAAAACTAATTCTGCCAAGTTTCAACTCGATACCCCTACTACTAGGGTAGTTACAGGGTGAAACGTAATTTACAGTTTAAGCTCCATTACTTTTGTTCTATTGAATAGAAACTTATACAAAAAAATCAGAGGCCTTCTGCCCATTGATACATGTGTCTGTGAATTTTTTCAGATTTTTCGAAAAGGTGGAACGCAGTCGCAAAAATCAAAAACTGATATTTCTTACCTTCCCGTACGCAAAGTTGTGGCATACTCGTACGTCGAATATATTTTTTTTCATTAAACGGGTGTTATATGCAATTCTAAATACTTTCACATGTTTTCAATGAGTCAATGCAATTGATCTGATAGCATTTTATCGTTGATAAGGGTGAAGTTTTACCTAATTGCACACTCACAGAAATGACGCTTGATTTCAGAGCAAGAACGGTGGTGGTGAGACTTATTTTACATACTGACATCACTTATACACGCAATTAGGTAAAACTTCACCCTTATCAACGGTAAAATGCTATCAGATCAATTGCATTGACTCATTTAAAACATATGAAAGTATTTAGAATTGCATATAACACCCGTTTAATGAAAAAAAAATATATTCGTCGTACGAGTATGTCACAACTTTGCGAACGGGAATGACCATACAAAGACGCCAAAACTGTAAAAATATAAATGTAATTTGAAATTTTTACTTTGAAATCGTGATTTTTAAAATTTTTAAATTTTTTAAAATTCGGTTTTGCCTCCAAAAATTCTGAAAAAATTCACAGACACATGTATCAATGGGCAGAAGGCCTCTGATTTTTTTTGTACAAGTTTCTATTCAATAGAACCAAAGTAATGGAGCTTAAACTGTAAATTACGTTTCATCCTGTAACTACCCTAGTAGTAGGGGTATCGGGTTGAAACGTGGCAGAACTAGTTTTCTTAGAGGAACCTATCGATTGACCTAAATTTATATTTGCGAAATAATATCATCAAATTGCAATCGCTCACAGATACTTATTTGTCTTCTCCGAGATTCCAGGAATTATTTAAATATTTTTGGGATAAAAGTGGATACCTTGAACAAAGACTATTGCGGTTTGAAAATCTAGTAGACTTTTCTTTCAATTTTCTTGAAGCATATACCTTGCCACGCTCTGATCTGTGTAATAAGCCTGCTATTATAAGATGTGCTTGGTGTAAAAAATATCTATGCATACAACATTTTTTTATCAACATCATGCCTGTGAAAACTATGTGGAATGAAATACATATATGTATACACGTATTTTTAACCGTAGGGTTAAGAAATAACTTGTTAAGAATAGTTATGAAATGAATATTTATATACATGTCTGATACAGTGCAACGTATGCGATTGCAGCATAGTATGCACAAACATAAAACATCATAGATATTATAGACAAAACATAATCGAATAATTTTAATATAATATTTTATATTTTGATATTTTTATGTTATCATATTTGGCACCGTCATGTATTAAGGCCTGCAGCAAACAGAACGAATTTTATTATGCAACTTACTATGTGTTGTGAGCGCGCAACCATGCGCACAGTGTACTTTCCATCCTGTAACTGTATAAGCTGATAGTGCATTATGGAATTGATATACATAGTTGAATTCATAAAAGAACACCCCATACTTTTAGTTATTATATAAATGTAAAAATTGTTAAAAATAACGCGAGGTAAAATTTAAAAAAAAAAGGTTTTTCAAAAAATTTGTAAACGGAGGTTTATAGCGCTTATTGCACCATTAAACTTTTGTTTGAAACATTTTTTTCTATCTGTTGTGCTTTGGGAGTTATACGCGAAAAAGTGGAAGTGGCAATTTGATTTTGAGGTTACTTTTAACCCTCTTAAAGGGCGATAGGGACCAAAAGCAACACACCGTTGTTCTTGTCTTGAGTCACTTTATAAACCCACAGAGTTGCGTTCCAATCAGTGAGTGCGGGTTCGCGGAGTTCCCTTTAAGTGATCTTTATGTCAAATTTTAGACAAATTTAATAATATTTAGGGGTTGCACAGTTTTATCACTAGGGTATGCCTGGGGCGGTAGTAACACTTTGACTTAGGAATACGATTACGTAGGAACTATTACATTTACAACAAAAACTCTTATATGGAAATATTACTTACTTATCTGGCATTATTGAGTCACAACAGTTTCAGTGTATATGAAGTAATACCTAAGTTATTAATAAAAAATGAGACGTTACAGTCTAAAGTGTTGCAACCGTCTCTGACCCCGGGTCGGTTGTAACACTGCATGGATTCTATGCAAACAAGACAATATTATTCGCCTTCTTTGACACTATTCGGTTCTGTTGCGGTACTACCGACCCCGACTGCCGATGTTAGAATCGCCGCCGATCATGCTTTTGAACTTCAATTATAAATTGTGACTAACGAGGCACTTAAAAGTGCTAAGTAACGATCAGTATTACTTTAAAAAAGGTCATATTACAGATTTAAAAAAAAACACATACTTGCAAAGGGAGTGTTTACATTAGATTCATAAGTCAGTAAGAAAAAGTTACATTAGGGTTTCGAAAAGTTATTTTGTTCACTATACATGTTTATTGCGTATCTATACTGCTAGGACATGGTTGTGTCTATTCCAAATGTCATTGTTTATCATATGTATATCTAAACTTGGTGTTAATATTCATTATATGTTTTGAGATATTAGCGTGTTACATTCGCCTCTCTGTTACTACCACCCCCAGTTTAGCCGACATATTTTTGCTTTTTCAGGTTTTAAAAATGTGGGTAGAATAATAAGGTACTGAATTTTTATAGGTGCAAACAATAATAATAATACAATGTAAATTTAGCTAAGTCCTAAGTCTTCTTTAAAGTTTAGATTCTTTTTTAAGGACTTGAGAATAAAAATAATTATCATTGGAAATCGAGTTTCCTTAGCCTACTACATATTAATTAATGTGCAAAGTGTGCAACCTCTAAATATTATTCAATCTTCCTAAAATTTGTTAGATATCCTTTTTATATTATTAGGAATCAGTGCATGAGCAAAGTAAAATCAAATGTATTATTTGAATTTTAACCCTATAATATGAAACATCCTAGTATACGTTATCAAATAATTTTCGGAGCTGCATGAATACAAAAACGTTCTGTATTAAAAATGTCTATTTACTATGTAAAAACTTCTTACTTTATGGTAGTTCTGCCCTTTAGGGTGCAAATACCTCCTCAAGTTCTGGGACCCGGGCAACAGCCGAGGGCTGAACTGTTAAGGCAGGGTCCCAGTAGTGCAACGGCACGCCGCGCACGTTTCTTTCGACGCGCAAGGCCGATTTGTTGCAGAAAGACGTTCCCACTGGCGCAACTACGCGCCGCGCACGGCTCAGATTTACGAGTTTTTCGGATTTTTGAGCAGGTTGGAGCACTTGAAACGGTCGACTTTTACGACAACGCGCGCGTCGAAAGCGATCGTGTGCGCGCTATGCCGGGATTTCTCTGCCACACGCGCACGCGAATGCACGCCGTGCATTGTCGAAAAGACTGAAAAAAATGTGTGTTTTTCAACGGAAATGTACCTTTACTCCTACATATCACTTGCATATGTGTATTTATGGTCTATTATTTAGTTTATATGTGTAGTAAAGCAAGTAATAACATGATAATTATTACTGTAGACAGCAACAATAATGTTGCTGCAATATGTATGCTTGTTTCTAGATATTGCATAATTATAATACATTATATATGCAAATATGTGACACTGCATTGTAATTGCCCATCTTTATCAATTTCAAATTATTCTATTTCTCAAAAACAAATAAGTTATTGCTTTGATCCATCCTGGAAGAAAATCCTAGGTGTAAAAGAATATCATTTTTCTGTGACTTCTATGTTTTTACGTTCACGCCAGAGGCTATTCATACGTCTAAAAAATTAAGCTATTTAATAGTGCAACGGTGCTTTTACTATTTGAGATAACTCGTAATGACATTATGTACCTACTTACTGTCAAAGCGTTGGCTGCTGGCGACCGCCACAGCAGTGAATATGTTAACTGTAATTTCGTTTCCTATCGCATTGCCAGGGAAATATCTTGACATTTGTGGATGTACGAAAGTAAAATTTTAATCATTTTCTAAGTCTCTAACTACCCTCAATCTCTTATCGTGTAAGAAAAAAATGAACAGGACACCGAGATACTGAATAACTGAGCGTTGTTGAAAGTGATGGCGGAACTGTGGGAGGGAGGCCACGGCAGAGAATTTCCTTCAGTTCATTTCGAACACAGTTTCCAACAATCGGTGACCGCGACGTAGTAAACCCCTTCAAACATCTCAAGTAGTACGAAGTGTGAAGGCGTTGTTTCGGGTACTGACCCAACTGCCGGCGTTAGTGAAAGAAAGCAAGATGTAGAAAAGGAGGCTAGTATTTCCACTGTCTTCGATGTGCGCGCCTGGCAGAGCGTCGGTCCATTTCCTCACGAGCGCACGGCCTCATAAATTAGACCCTTTCAAGTGAACGAAAACGTCGTGCGCGCCGTGCCGTTGCACTAGTGCAGGCCTGCTCTTTAGGGTGCAAATACGTCCTCAACTTCTAGGACCACCCGCGCAACAGCCGAGCGCAGAACTGTTACCTTACTATAACCGTTGCGTGGGTTTTGGGACAACTGCAAGAGAGTGTGTGCGCCCATACGCGTGAAGCCCAACTATATAGACTCATGATACGAGCCAGTATGGATGTACGCACAGTTATGGAGTTCTCCCGCAACCCATGCTGTGGTTAGCAACGTAACAGTTCAGCCCTCGGCTGTTTCCCGGGTCCCAGAACTTGAGGAGGTATTTGCACCCTAAAGGGGAGGCCTGCTTTAAGGAGTTTTTCTACATTGAACCGCCGAAAAATTAAGCTATTTTTAAAGATATTTTTTTCAGTAAATGCAACATATAATGAAATAAATATTTTTGATATTTATTAAGCTACTCTTATATTATAGAAAAAAAATTAAAAATAAGTTATTCATTTTGTTGTAATTGTTTTTTTACAATGTCAATATCGCACCTAAAAAACGAGGTATGTTCATGGTGTAGGTGATTTCCCGGCTCAGACTTATCCGAAACAAAAAATTCTCAAAGATTCTTAATCTGTATGAGTGTTGCTATGACGTTGAAGAGTAAGAAAATGGTGCCGGTTTGAAAAAAAGTTTGACAAACACCCGAAAGGATGTATTCTTGGGTGTTCCATGAGAAAAATTTCGGTTATTTCTCGACAAAAATTGTTTATTGAGTTACGGGCTGTAGTGACACTCATACAGGTTAAGAATCTTTTGGAATTTTTGAAGTGAAACTTCTTTAGTCGAGGTAGCGTAAGTTTTCTCGGGTGTGACGGAAGTATGAAACGCTTCTCCCACCAAGAATCGCTATACCCACCACTTCCGCTTACTCCTATCCTGCGAAGGCGAGAGGGCGTCTGAGGGACCGAAAGCAAGCGAGGAACGCTACGAGACGGACGAGGCGTTGATACTTTGTCTTGCTCTGTCTTTCAGGCGCCTGATAATCCGGATATTCCGTCCTTTGCGTGTGCGACGGAACATCAGACGTCCGAAAGACGGAGCGAGACAAAGTACAACGCGTAGTCTGTCTCGTACCGTTCCTCGCTCGCTTTTAGTTCCTCTGATTGTTCTCGTTCCATCTCGCTCTCGCCTTCGGCAAGAAAGGAACTCTACGTTGCTCACCGCCGCGCCGGTTCCGAGCCGCGAGCTTTCAGCGAAAAAAATACTGTACAGAGGAAATCCTTGTGCGGTGTGTGCACAAATCGTATTAGTGTATATAGCCCTGCATATATATGCGAGGATTCCCCATCTACTACTCCCCACTACGTCACGAGTTCCCACTTCCAATAGCTATTCCTCCTCTGCTACTCCTTACTACGCCATGTGCCCGTTCACGTCACGCGTTAGCACAGATCAAGTACATGGAATCTAGCTGTACCGTTGCGTCGACAAGGGTATTCTCTACATCAGCGCCGTCCAACTTGCCTCCTGAGAGGCAAAAGCCGTCCGCACCATCCTCTCCCGTTGCCATGCCGCAAAGACGCATCGAGATAGAGTAACAATGAACGTCGGCGTCGCGCATGGCGTCTGAGCTTCCTTCTTTACAAAACTGTCACGGTCTCCTTTTTAACGTCGCGAGGTTTCCTTGGCGACAAGTTACGCTGCTTGAAAGGAAGGTTGAAGGGGGAAGAAGGCGCGTGAGGGGCCCCTATGCTAGACAGCACTGCTCTATATTCTACAAATAAGGATTCATTTGCTGCCTCGGATAAACCTAATGAATATGATTCAGCTGTGCCATCAACAAGTACCGATGCACCCACTGTTGATACGCTACCATATACAAACTTTAATTTCTTTAAAACTGCCCATCCAGAATTTCAAACACAATTTCTGAACAATAAGCTTGATAAAGTTTGCTTCATTTGTGTTCGAATATGGTTTAAAAACGACGTGAAACCAGTTGATTCTAAGAATCAACAACTCTTACATACTGCTTTCCAGCGATTAACATTTGACATATAGTAACGTGCAACTGCAACACATGCAGAAATTGCATGACTCAAAATAATTACATTCCAACGTCAGCCAAGTCAAATGGTTTCGTATATTTACAAATATCTTCTCATCTACCTACATTAGATTTGTTGTCAAAAAGTTCAATTTCACCCAGGATACCGTTCATTCAAATTCGACGCTTGCGACATGCAGACGGGAGCTTCGGGCAAATTATTAATGTTCCAGTGTCTGTAAATACGATGGTGAATCATTTGCCAAGAAACATTAATGACGATCATTATGTCAATAATGTTCATATTAATGTTCATATTAAGAGAAAAAAATGCATAAATCATGTTATTTAGTTGGTTTGGTGAAAGAACGAAACATAAAAAATTGGCTGCAATGTCTATTTGAAACTCCTCTCTACAGGCTGTATGGCATTAGAGCTTATGAATCTTTGTTTCATAATGAGAATGTTAATTCAAATTCTTATAGAATTCTTATCAAATTCTTATAGATGAAATTAGTGAAGACATACCAATCGAAGATAGTCTGGGTTAGTCTTACTCAGAGATGGGCATTCTTTAAATAAAAAGTTATTCAAATAACGTATCAAATAAAAGAGACTTTATTTTTATTAGTTGTCGAATAAAAATAATTTGGGTTATTTTTATTCGAAGCGTCTCAAATCACTTTTTTATTCGACGGAATTCATTCGACGGCAACCTCATGATTTTTTTATTCGACGGGAATTCATTTTAAGCTTCGAATGATTTTCTCAGTTTCGGTCGTATTTTCATTCGAATTGAAGTTATTTGAAATTGAAATACATTTGGGCGAGCCTCGAGAGCCTTTGATCGAAGCCGCCGGCTTCCCGAGCCGAGCGACATTGTATCGTTCACCCGTATAAACTACAGCGCCGAGTTGCTCGGCGATGTGTCATCGATTATACACAAACAAAATTTCTTCTTTTTCGTCGTATCAATATGAAAGTGACGCCAATGAATTCCTTGCATTCTTCCGATTAAATTGACAAAAAAATTATTTAAATCGGGTTACTTTTAACGAAACGAGCTTTCAATGCTACAAATTAATTTTATGCCTAATATCGTTAATTATAGTTCAAATTATGTCAGGTTTGGTTAAAAAAAATCACGAGGCTGCCGTCGAATGAATTTCGTCGAATGAATTTCGTCGAATAAATAGTGATTTGAGGCGCTTAGAATAAAAATTACCCAAAATATTTTTATTCGACGATTCTCGAATAAAATTTGTGTCTTTTATTCGAAATCAATTTTTTATCTATACTATTATATAAAGAGAGAGCCGATTTTTATGTTCGCGCAAGACTCAAGATCTATTGAACCGATTTCCTCAAATTTTAACACGTTATTTCTGCATACTCTAGGATGGACATAGGCTATGTTACATGTCTCAGAAACGCGTTATTAACATGTAATTTATGCGTAAACATTTCATGTGTACGGCTGTTTTGCAGACCACGTGCCCCGTGTATACGACAGTCTACTTCGTGCGCATGCGCATATTCGGCCCGCGCGATACCTCGCCCGCAGCAGTACCGTGATGTCACCACCAGATGGCAAAGCTTTACGCGCGCTTTCTCGCTAGAGAAGTAGATTACCGCGGACATATATGTTAGAATGATCGTATGGTTACAAATTGCTGTTGCAGTTTGATGTGTACCCCGTGTAAGGGCTCGCCCGTCAGAGGGCGTAGATTGAGAACGCATGGTGGGCATGCGAGTACATTGTCGGGTTAATAAACGAGTATTACAAGATGAAGTCTGAGTGTGTTTATTAAAGTAGTTAGTCTCCGATAGTGTTTACAGCTTCAGAAGTGGGATAAGCCCAAAAAGATCGCTTGGTTTTGAAAGCGAAGTTACGGTACCTAAAGTGAGGTTAGGTGAGCACGTATTCATGGCTAGTGGGCCGAATACTGAACATGAAGCGTAGTACGGTTGAGGATTGGACGGATGTGTCCTTGACGCAGCAACTGGCTGGCGTGAACCTTGATACGATGGCAGCCGAACGGAGAAGCTGCAAAGATTGCTAAACTGCCTTGCAGAGAGGGGCTTAATGATTGAGGAGAAAGAAGAGAGGCCGGGGCCATCGTCTGGCGTAGGAAGCGTGGAATCGGATCTCTTGGACATGCATAGTGTGACATCAGACCACAATATGGACCCAAAAGGATGGGGCGAGCTTAAAGAGTGGGTTGTGGCCTCAAACAAAGCTGCTATGGACAATATGTCCGCCATGGTAACTGCAGCGATTGCTTCAGCGACGCAGTCGCTGATCAAGTCGAACCAGCGCTTCTTGGCATCAATGGCAGTGCAGGGGCCAATATCGTTGCCGGAAACAGTGTTACGGGGTCAGGCAGCGGTCAAAGAACCAACGGGTTCAGGGCAAAATACGCCAGATGATGTTGCAGGCACGAGTATAGGAGAAATTCGTTGGGAAAAGGTACGTGCAATTACTAACCAAATACCCGAGTTTACGGGGCGAGACAACGACAGCGTGGCCAAGTGGCTGCATCGTGTTGAATATATCCAGCAAATGTACCAAGTTAATGATCGGGTAATTCTGGTGGCTGCCACGAATCGATTGAAAGAAAGGGCGCAGGATTGGTTCAAAATTCAAGCTATAACGGACATAGACACCTGGACAAAGGTCCGTGGTAACTTAAAAGAATACTTTTCCATCAAAGAGCCTTTAGTGGCCTCGTTGCTTAGAGTTTCAGCAAGAACATGGCGCTCACGTACTGAAAAATTTATTGATTATGCTGAAGACAAACTGAGGCTGCTTGAGGGACTTAACTTGACGGATCAGGATCGCATTCATATGCTGGTTCAGGGCATACAGAATCCAGTGTACCGCTAGCTGCTGGCGGATAGGCGTTTCAATAGGTTGGCAGACTTTTTGTCGCATGCTCGACTGATCACTAAGGAGGACAACGTGTTGGTGAAGGAGCAGTCGGCGGCAGGGCACAAGGGGCCAGTGGCGAAGAATATCATGGTCGACAAGAAGAAATCTATCATATGTTTCGCCTGCAAGAAAGGACACACGGCAAGGGATTGTAGGAACTCGAGCAGACCGAAATGTTACACCTGCGGCCAACCAGGCCATAAGAGCAACCAGTGCATCACTAACAGGTCAACATCTGCGGGTACTACAGCAGCATCAGCATCTGATCCGGCTTCATCAGTGTCTGCAGTGTACCCTGGTCCGGGACAGACTTTGGAGCCTATCTGCATAGGTATTTGGCGCGCAGGTCAAAAGGACCGCCCCATCAGGGCAATGGTTGACCTGGGGTCTCCAATTAACTTAGTTAAACACTCTGCATATGAAAAGTACTTTGTAAATTGCGTGTTGTCAAAGAATATGGAGAATGAAGAATACTGCGGTGTCCATGGAAGACAGTTCAATATTCTGGGGTGGTTCACAGACTTAATTGAAGCAGAAAATGTGGACAAGACTCTTAGCACAAAATTCTATGTCGTGTCAGAGGATGCAATTCGAAGCGAGGTGTTGTTAGGCCGAGTATTTTTATTTTTTTCTAATATTAGATTAAGTTGTTTCCAGAACAAGGCGGAATTGCAATATGTCAATAAAATCGAAGTATGCGCCAAGGAAGTTTTGAGCATCGACACGGTGGTGGAAAGGGATAAATTTGGCGGGGTAGAGGAGGGGCTGGACGCAGGAGTGCTGTTGTGAGGTTGCCGGGGCTGAGATTCTCCCTGAGAATCTCGTCGGTTGCCGTGGGCTGGTCTCTGAAGGGTCGTCCTCCGGGCTCCGATAGTACGGGTGTAGATGCCGGGAACGGGGATTCGGTATGAACCGAAGGTAGTGGATCTTTAGCCGGTTTAAGAGTTGGAACTCACCGTAGAGTGAACAAAGATTTATTGAGCTTGAACTGACAATGGCGCGGCGATCACGGTAGTGATCGCTAATCGATTCGCAAAAGTTGAGAGAGTGAGCCCCGTTTGGGCGGTGGTTATATATGGTCATTTTGGGTCACGATGGGGCCTAATGGTCGCTGTCCGATGACCCGTGGCTGTGCAACGTTCGTTATCCGTGCATCGTTCGCGAATTCCTTAGCATTGGGACACGTCTTGCGGGCTCGATGCTAAACGGTGGTTGTTTCACAACAGTGCCGTCAGATATAAAGGTTGAATTAGTACGGGTACTGTGTCTGGTCGACGAAATGGAGGTGGAAGAAGTAGAAGATGGCCATTGGGTAAGAATTTACCTGAAAGATACATCCAGGTTTGCTTATTATAATAGAAAGATGTCATATAAAGAGCAACAAACTCTACAAAAGATAGTTGATGACCTGGTGTCGCGTAACATTGTTAAAAGCAGTACGTCTGAATACTGTTCACCAGTGGCTTTAGTTAAAAAGAAAAATGGCCAGTCTCGTTTGTGTCTCGATCTGAGATTTTTAAACCTTCGCGTCGCCAAACAAAATTACCCTTTTCCAATTATAGAAAACTTGATTGATAAGTTACAAGGTTATACGTATTTTACTACACTAGATTTAAAAGATGGTTTTCATCAGATAGCTGTACACCCAGAGGATACCAAGCTCTTCGCGTTTACGACACACAATGGGCAATACGAGTTTGTGAAGCTGCCTTTCGGGTATTGTGAAGCACCGGCGGAGTTTCAGAAGCGCGTTTTAGACATTATGGATAGCTTGATTAGAGAAGGGAAAGTGATAGTCTACATAGACGACATCATGATCCCGAGTGTGTCATACGAAGACAATGTCCAAATTCTGAAAGAGGTGCTAATACAGCTTAAAAAATATAAATTAGAATTAAATTATACCAAATGTGAATTCCTAAGGACGGAGGTGGTATACCTGGGGTACGTTATAGCAAAAAATACGGTCACGGTCAGTTCCGAAAGACTATACACCGTTTGGAACAATACATGTGGACCACTTCGGACCCTTAGAGAAGTCCACGTTCGGGTACAAATATATATTACTGGCGGTGGATGCATTCACGCGCTTTACGTGGCTTTTCGCGTGTAAGTCCACTACTGCGAGCGAGAGTGTTAAGCATTTAAAATTGTTAATTAACATGTATGGCATACCGGTGAGAGTGATATCGGATCGTGGCACTGCATTTACCGCGGACGAAGTTGAGAACTTTCACAGCGAACGGGGTATTGAGCAGGTAAAAGTGGCGGTGGCGGCCCCTTGGGCTAACGGCATAGTGGAAAAGGTTAATCGTTTTCTTCGTTCGACTTTGGCGAAGACGGCGGAAGCACCGAACGCATGGTACCAGGCATTAGAAAGAACACAGTACGTGCTCAATAATACCTTCCACAATAGTATTAACTCTACACCTAGCGAGTTACTATTAGGGTATAAGCAAAGAGGCGCGGCGGATACTGCATTGGATAACTATTTCAAAGCATTAGCAGAGGTTGACAAAGATATCCATTCAGATAGAGAGGAAGCTAGACAGCTAGCGATCGAGACGGATGAAAAAACGCGCGCATACAATAAAACGCAGTACGATAGTCGACAGAAAGTTCCTACTAAATATAACAAAGACGATCTCGTTATGATGAAGAGCCACGGCAATGCGCCGGGCGAAAACCAAAAGTTACTTCCTGAGTTTAAGGGTCCTTATATTGTAAAAGACGTATTAGGTCTAAACTGTTATGTGATAACAGATGTACCGGGGTATCAGTTAACCCAGAAAGTGTACGAGGCGATTTTATCGCCAGACCGATTAAAACCATGGATTAGAGTAGGCAATCCGGAAGAGGTGATGTTAAGCGATACTTTTATAACAGATCTGTAGTAGACTGTACTACTTTTGTATTTAATTATAAGACGTTAATAGTAAACAAGACGAGAATTTATCGTAAGTTATGAAGGAATGTACACTAGATGATCGAGGACGATCTTAGAACAGGATGGCCGACTGTAAGGGCTCGCCCGTCAGAGGGCGTAGATTGAAGGCATGGCGAAAAGAAAGAACGCATGGTGGGCATTCGAGTACATTGTCGGGTTAATAAACGAGTATTACAAGATCAAGTTTGAGTGTGTTTATTAAAGTAGTTAGCCTCCGATAGTGTTTACACCCGTGTGGATGTTATTATACCCCGGGTGCGATCAAATTTGTCAAGATCATCTACTCCTGCTCGACGTATGCAATACTAGCTTTGTTACTCAGCTTCACCCGAAATTTAGATTCTGATTTTATAAAAAAAATCGTTTTTTATTTATTTGTCTTTTTTGTGAAAATAGCCTCGTTCATCTGGATTAGGTAGGTATAATGAGCTGGGAGAAATTTCGTGACCCCTGAGTTTACCGTTCGAATGTTTTTAGACGACAGACAAACACACAAACACTTTCTGCTTTATATATTAAGATACACTGGTAAATCCTCGACTTATAAGAGTGAATGTTACCGGAAGGTTTGCATTGAATTATGATCCAGGAATTAATTAGGTATGTTAACTTAGGAGAAGTTCAAATAGGAGCGACGGATAATATTTGCCATCATTGCTCCGGTAGGTGATGCGCAACAACAATTCATCCTAATGTCGAAAATCATTACACCAAGAATATCTTCTCAAAAATATTACGAAGAAATAAAGCTTTTTCCAAATTACTTAATTTGCTTAAAAGGTATTAAATAAACATGAATTAGTCACGCTAATATCTCGGGCGAAGCCGAGATGGGGGACGCTAGTTTAAGATAATTTTTTGCCCATTTCTGGTCTCACTGCATAACAGCAAACACTCTTATGGAATGATGAAAAGTATCTTCGTATTGCACCAGGAGAAGCAAATATACCACACAGTCTACTTTTCGGTGAACATGCAGAGGAATAAAACTTATTCACATTAAGAAAAATGAACGGTTTTGATATTTAATAAAAAGTTTCACTTCTAACGTGAGAGTTCCATGCACTGATTTTTTGTTTCGGATAAGCCTGAGCCGGGAAATCACTTACGCCATGAACATACCTCTTTTTTAGGTACCATACTGACGCTGTCAAAAAGGGATTAAAAATAATTTTTTTTTTCTATAATATAAGAGTAGCTTAATAAATACCAAAAAAGATTTATTTCATTATATGCTGTATTTACTCAGAAAAAATCTTTACAAATAGCTTAATTTTTCGGTCGATCAAAGTAGAATGACCCCTTAAATATGTAAGATTGTATGTAATAAGTTTTTCATTACGCAATTCTTAAGAATAAATGGCTGATGTATACAGCGCATTTAAAGTAGCCAAAAACGGATGTGTTTACAATACATTTATCACTATAATGAAATTGTATGCAAATGTTATATAAAACTGTTCTTTTAAGGAATCATTATGATGCTCTACAACGTTTATGTTGGCAATGTATAAAATCTCAAGAAGAGAATGAGTATTATTCACATGCATTTAAGTGTTTAAAACAAATATATGAGAAGTTAAATACATTATCAAACGATGAACATAAAAATGAGTAAGTTACAAATAACATAAAATAATATATTGTAAAATTAATTGTACTGCACCTTACTATGAATATTGTTTAATGTTGTTACTGTTGTTTAGAATTGTTAGTTTTGAACTATGGCGTATTTTAGTCGAAGTACTAACAAAATATATGGATGATCTACAAGAAATTAATGAAGGAAATGCTACAGAACACAACTTAAAGACTGTTGAATCAATTGTAATATTTCCATTTCTGTACACGTTTCCGGACGATAAAAAACAGGTTAGCTCGATCATACTAAATAAGTTTATGACAATTTTCCAAAAATTCCGTATTAACATATTACTTACCAATATTGAATTCTCATAAATGTAATATATGCATTTTGCATCATAATATTTATGATTCTTACTATAGGTACAGGAGATAATAAAAATTTGGAAATACTTATACCAACAGTTCGAAATGCGAGCAAATCTCATGGCAACTGTAAAACCTAATGAAATTTTATTAAGTATTGCAAATGCCTTACAACGTTGTTTACTGAGAAATGAGAAATCTTATCATCTTATTATACATTGTTTGGATACGTTGCTAAGTACAGTCAATTATAAATGTTTACTAGGTATGTTAACATATTCAATTTGCAATGAGTGATATTAATATGTATGAATCGTATATCTAATTTTACATTTATGTAATTGTTTCAGCACATGTGGAAGTTCCATCTATTATTCACCTCATTACGAAACTTATAACTTGTTCTTTATCCAATAAAAGTAGTACAGAATGTGAATCCACTCTTAAGGCTCTCTCTGCGGTACTCATTACAATATATGGACATGATCCTCAAAAAGTAATATCGTATTTGCAAGTTTGTAAACCAGCTGTTGAACTCATACTTACATCTGAATTAGAACCATTGTGTAAAGAAGTATGTTATTCATTTAATTCATGTTGTACACAACTGTTTTGAAACACTAATAATTGATTTCCATCTTACAGATAGCAAATACATGGGAAACTATAGTTAGTATACTTAAAGGGCTAAATAAGTTGCTTGACTATGATCTTATTTCATCTTATAAGAAGGCTATTCTCCATGCTTTAAATCATGTAAATCCTGATATACAATCTCGAACCGTGCCTCTCTTTGAGATACATAATCTATTAAACAGCAAAGCCAAATTAATATTGGAAGAAATAGAAAAAGAAGCAAGTAAATTGAAAACAGTAAATAAACTCAACATTGCGCAGAAAAATGATCTTATTGAAAAATTACCAAACCAAGTTAAAATAGTTGGTAGCTTTTTAAACAGAGGATCTAGCAGTCGAAACTCGATATGTAAAGAAAGTGAGAGAAGTGATAAGCAAGTATCGGCTAATTCTGATTCCAAGGTAAATATGCGTACAAAATTAATGTGTATGTACAGGGTGTTAAAAAAGTGATGGTTACTGTTTTCAAGGGCGAATCTACACCTCTGAATAGTTGGACGCACCGTTTCCACGAAAACATGAAAAATGGTTTCATCCAATACAGAGATTACTTCATCCATGCTAAAATTTCAGTAATATTTTTTAGGAAACGGTGCGTTGGTGACATATGATTTCTTTTAAACTTATTCTCCTTTTATACGAGCAGAATATGTTGATGTTAAAGGAAATTAACGTTTACTTTTCAATGTTACAAACAATTTTGTGGCAAGTTCTTTTTTGCATGTGTCCAACGAACCACTTTTTTAACACCCTGTACATCTAAGTAAAATGTATTTAAAGTTGCAATCGAAAGACAAAGAGTAGCAGCATGCGAACCACGTATTCTCTATATTTTTATCTTAGAAATATTGTTTACTTTTAAATTTTCTGCTGAAACCATATATACGATATGATTGAATTAATTTTATTGTACCTTTTCTATCTGCGTTGAAAAAAAGAAAGAATATAATCATTTAATGAAAAATTTAAATGACTTAGTCACAAAAAGTAACACATGACAAACAAAAATCGTCCAACACAGTGTTTCTCAAAAGAGGCGCTATGCCTCCCTGATGGCGTTTAAATTATCTACGAGGGTATTACGCATTAAGGGGGCAGACATAAGGGTGTGGAATTGGGGCGATTAGGATTTTAATAACATGAGATTGCACATGATTACCCAACAATGGTCATTAAGTGTGAAAAAAACTATAAACGCATACGCAGATTTTTTAATATCAATAATATTCGACGGACTGTAACTTTAGAATTCGCGGAATAGTCGTAACTGTCGTAACATACAATGTTGCGTTGCGGCGATGCGATCCTAACGGTTAGGAGATAACTGCGTGGCAAGTTTAAAAGGACACACCCTGTATATGGCAGGGGGGTGGCTAGGATAATTTAACTGAACTAAGGGATGGTGGCCTGAAAAAGTTTGAGAAACACTGGTGTAACACATGGCACTGAGAAATTAAAATTTTTTTATAATATCCAAATTTTGATATCGTACAATTTTAGGACTATGTTCTCATCAGGACAGATCTAAGGTTTGACGTTAAACGTTTGACTGAACACCAGAAGGAATCTTTAAAACGCAGAAGAGAAGATATTCCTGCATTATATAATGATTTATCTCAATCTTCTTCACAAGATACTCAAAATTTGCAGGAATGGTTCGACAGAAGAAATAAATGTTTAGAAGATGCAGAAATAACACAAAGTAAAAAAGACAATATTTTGATGAAAAATATTCTTAATGATGATGCCAACAAGGAGAATAAAATTGAAATGGAAGAACCAGAAATTAGTGATAAAACGATTACTCAAAACGATACAAAGTCGATAGAGAACGTTGGACAAAGCGTATCATTCGACTCTGCACAAACCACAAAAGGTAATACAGACAATAATGAAAACTCGCTAATAGAAAGTGTAAGGCTAACAACGGATAGGATTAGCGAAATTTCGGAATCAAGGACTTCAATAGATGCTGGGACAAATTCTCTTGAGGAGTTTTCAGAAAGTAAAAATAATGACCAACGACTGTCTCCATCTATATTAGACAATGATAAGCGACGTGATCGTTATAGTTCTGTTGTAAAATCTAGTATCTCACCAAAATCAGAGGAAATTGTAAGTAGTCAACCAGGACACTCAAACGCTACCCAAGTTTTACACAGAACATTACGACCAAAAGGAATTCAAAGTCAATCTATAAACGCTATTAAACAAAGAGCGGTAGATAATACGGAAAATACACCAGGTGAAGAGGATAAGAGAGGTATCAAACGTAAGTCAGTTTCAGATAGCGAAAGTGAAGGAAGTAATCAACGTCGACGGAAAAAGACTAATTCATTAGAAACTGCTAGTGATAGTGATAGCTGTAAATCTACAGAAAGTGATAATACAGCATTGAATATAGGACTAATTGAGGATGGGAATTTGAGTCAACGCACTAGAAATGAAATATCTCGATTACGTATAAACATGGTGTTCGACAGTCCTTTATCAAATAGTCGTCGCTCCAAGGGCTATGAAGATAATAAAGAAGGTATTTCTAGGAAGCAATCACCTGAAAACAAGGGCGCTAAACTAAGGGCTGGAGATACAAAGACTGGCGACACTATGAAGAAAACTCAAAAATCTAATGATACAAGTCGGAGAGGCAGACCACCAAAAGGCAAATTAAGGATAGAAAAATGTAATGAATTTAGTAAAACGGAAGAAGCAAGAAAAACTTCGCAGAATAGAAGAAATGAACTAGAAGAGAAAAGGAAAGTAGAGGAAGAGGGAAGTGAGCAAGAACAAAGAGAAGTTGCTTCAACAAGCACATCATATATTAATTGCGATTTGTTTGATACTAAAAAATGTAATAAGATGAAAACTGTGGTATCTGAGGATGACACGTCAAGTAATAAACCACAAAACAGTGACACCGATTTAAATGAAAAGATTACAGAGACTCAAGATGTTATATCAATTGATAAAAAACTGCTGACTCCAGATGACGCAGAGGATATAATAGAAAATTCGCAAGAATTATCCAAGCTGGAAAAGAGGTGTAATGAAAAACAGTGTTTTATTAAAATTAATAAAATCGGTGATGTGTGCAATGCAATAAAATTTCAGGAAGTTACAGGTGATGATGCAGAAGTGGCTAAGATTGTTTCAAATAATTGTGATAATGACAATAATGAAGTTCCTAAAGATAATATTAAGGAATTTAAGGAAACGAATAATGTTAGTGTCGATAAACCAAAGAGCACCATTCCTGTCATTGAAAACAATACTTTCGATAATGAAAAAGATGTATCTGAAGTACAAAAAGGAAGCGAGGGGTTATCAATTAAATCTATTGTTACATTTTCATCACCAAAAGGTAACATCAAGCGTCAGTTAAAATTAAAACAATATCCGCCACAAGGTCGTGCGGCACACATGCTGGGATTAGTAACAAAACAGGCACTAATGGAAGCTGAAAATCATATTATATTTATAGATGATGAACCTGCCCTTAAAAAAACAAAGCCCAAAGATATGGATAATGAAACACCTCTTGGAAAAAAGGAACGGACACCTACATTGAAAGAAGTTGACAAAGTATCAGCAGTAGCAGCATCGTGTAGTAGTCGCCAAGAAAAAATTTTCAATAACATGAAATCTACAGACTATTGTTCGTCCCCCCCAATAAAATTATTTTCCAATTTGAAAAATGATGGTGAAAAGATTTTTTCAAAAATGGACAAAATAGTTGATTGTATAACACAGCAAATTGAAACTGAAGTAGAAAAGGAGAATGAAGAAACTTCGCTTGAAATGGATGATTTGCCAATGTTAGAGTGGTCGAGTGCAAATCCGCCTTCATTGACTGCATCTCCTAGTGTCAGCATTCTTAAACGTCATCGCCAGACTATTCAAGAACCAGATCCAGAAGCTACGACTCCTAATAAGGTACTTCTTCTTTTAAACATTTAATGTTTTATAGTTTGTGAGGTTTTTACACTTACAGATTTTTTAATGTAAAATGATATCATTTTTACTAGTAATCTTTTTTTGATTGAATATTTATTTATTATGATTATTAATTAAATATTTGTTTATGCTGTTTCTTCAGTCTTCACCTTTAGACGGCCGGGATTTTTTCATTGAAATTGTAAATTTTATTTAATTAAAATTTATGCATATATACCACCAAAATGGCCGGCAAAGTATCCACATTCTTAGGTGGCCACTATAGTGGCCAGTAGGGCTATAGCTGTGGACCGGGTACCCGAGATACCCGGGTACCCAGGTACCCATGAGATACCCGGGACGAGGAAAATTCCCGAGATACTCGAGATATCCGAGAACTTACAGAGTACAGAGGGTGATGCCGCCTGACACCCCGCTACGAGGTCAACTCCCTGTGGTACCTCACCGAATTTTATGGCTTTTGACCCTTGAAGGTGTTGGAATATCATTAAGATCTGAGAAATGTCCAGAATTTCCGAATTTCTCATCAGATTTTTGCGAAAATGACGCCAATCGATTCCTTATGTTTCTCCGATGAAAATAACACCAAGAACGACGTAATTCGGACCATAATGAAGGAAATTCCACGAACAATGGATTTATGTTTGCATAATTTCAAATTCACTTCGTCAAAAATAATTCGATTTACATGAAATTTGGTAGGATTTTCATCGGAGAAACATAAGGAATCGATTGGCTTCGTTTTCACAAAGATCTGATGAGAAATTCAAAACTGGAGATTTCTCACTTCTTAATGGGTATTCCTGTCTCCCCGGGGGTCGAAGCCTTTGACGCGAAGGCCATGGCGCTCAGTGTGGCTCTAATTATGGAACGCCACTCTATGAGATCTCGGTTGCCTCGAGTATCTTGGGTAGTTTACCCAGGTAGCATCTACCCGGGAAATGTTTCTCTTCCCGGGTATATCACGAGTACCCGGGTACCCGATCTCCCGGGAATCAACAGTTCTAGTGGTCAGAGCCAGGCCCTCTAAAAGTTAAAAAGAAAACATTCGTGGAAAAATCAACTATCAGTTATTTAGCAGATAAAATTTTGGAATCAATTTTTTACAGTCTTTTCTTTAAAAACATCGTCGGAAAATAATCAGATCGTAAAATTTATGTTCTTATGTGTTTTATACCATCACTTAAACAATATGTTAAAAAATGTTTGGCATGAAAGCTTCATTTTTCTTAGAGTTATGTACACTAGCCATATATTGATTGTGTGCTGAAATGATTCGACAACTGCACCTGAATTATCCCAAATAATTTTTAAAACTGCCTCGAGCGAGCGACCCTTGGGGGCACCTGCACTCCACGCACGAGGTCGATGAACGATGAGACAAAACTCCTGTGCACAGAGAGTGACAATTTGATCACGTCAGTCGTATAACTTGCACAATGGGTTCTGTCGGCCTTGTTTTTGCGGCAGCATTTTCAAATTGCCGCAGCGGAAAAGTGCCGCAAGCCGCTTTTCTGCACCGTGGCTAACACTTTGAGTTGCGTTGATGTGCTTTCAAGTCGAGAGATTTGCACCCAGTGCATGGTTATGGCCTGTTTTCATGTTCATATTTTCTGGAAAGCATCGAAAGTATTGTCCAAGTGTCTCTAAATGTTCTGCTCGGGTCGGGTTCAACAAAACTTTCTCGGCAGTAGCGATAGCTCGGAACGACCTGGCCGACAGGAAGGGGCATTTTTCAAAACCTTGTACCACTTAAAGTGTTAATGAAAATTTAAGCGTCTACATTGTTTATTAAATCTTTATGAGAATACTACCAATTCATAGGCAAAGCCTATGAAAATGAATTTAAATACGACCTTACTGGGGCTATTGTTAATTACGTGTACATAATTCGATTCAGAGCCGCGCGGGAACGGTATGGCTACCATATCGCGGGCGTACAACGGGTGGGAAAAACTGTAGTAATGTGTGTGCAGACTCGTATTCGTAGGCTGAAATAATTCGCATTCTTGGGGGCCTCGGAGAGCCAAACTTTATCGCCCCCTTTACATCATTTCGGAGCTCCTTATTTACTATTAGTAAAGGACCCGAGGTCTTTACAATCGTAGGTAGCCTCACCACGGACCGCGGCTCCCAGAGGTGTAGTTTCCGGCTCCTGATAGCTGGGCAACTCTGATCTAAAAAAGGTGGCTTCTGGAGCAGCGAACTGAACAGGTCTGCCGTAGACGGATTACAGTAATGCCCGGTTAAGCTGCTGATAATTTCAGGTTCTGGAGAGTATACTTTATTCGGGGTAGTAGGCGAGTTTCACACCTCCGATTGCACGCTTCACTAAATTTGGTGGCTTCCTACGGTCTCGAAAAGGGGGCCGGGAAGGTAAGGGTAACACTAGCCATTAAGAAGGGAAATATCTCAAGTTCTGCATTTCTTATTAGATCTACAAGGAAGTGACATCAATCAATTCCTTCCGTTTCTTCGACGAAAATGATACAAAACACGACATAATTCAGGCCATAATTAATGAATTTGCATAAAAAAATAATTTTCAGAATTTAAAGTAAACTTCGTTAAAAATAGTCGGATTTACATGGTAGTTGTTCTTTAGTCGGAAGAATGGCAGGGATTCATTGATGTCACTTTCATATCAATAGGATGAAAAATAAGGAACTTGACTTTTTGAAAAATTGCACGAGCAACTCTACCCACACATGCGCGTGGATAGCGGCGAAATTTAAAAGCCGCCGCGCCGCGCAGCGAAGCGTGAAATACCCATTACTGTATATTGAAATTTCTATATTTTTCATTTGATCTTCCTGAAAGTACCAATTCATTTCCTAAATTTTCCTGATGAAAAATGATCCCAAATACGACCTCAGTTGGACTATTTTTAACAAAGTTGACTTTAAATTCTGTAAATTATTTTTTTTTATATAATTTCGGTAATTATGGCGCGAATTCTGTCGTGTTTTGCATTTTTATCGGGAAAACACAAGGAATCAATTGTCATATCCATGCAGATCCGATAAAAAGTGCAAAACCTGATATTTTTCCTTTCTTAGATGGCTAATGCAATATTGTATTCCCGGTTTCTATTCTTGAGCGCTCAAATTCATAAAACTCATGTCAGTGAAGCGTGAAATCGGAGGTGTGAAATTGTACTTACCACTGCAGACGAAGGATACTCCCCGGAACTTGAAATTATCAGCTTAACCGGGCACTACTGTACATCATGTATGATTAACGTGTTCAGCCAAGCTGATGTCATAAGACCTTAAGGGTACTAGGCAGTCGTTCCTGTCTAAAATGAAGCAGTTCTGTTTCAATTAATTACAAAGAAACAAATTGAAACTGAGACTTGTTCTTTGGCATGAAGTTTATTAACATCATAAGCTTTAAAAACTTGTTTATTTAGTTAAAAAATTGCATTATATATGACGCTACAGACAGCTCTTTAAGGAGGCTTTTTGAAAAAAGTTTCTTTTGTTTTGCAGCGATAACACAAAAACGGAGGTTCCAATCGATTCAAAACAAATTCGAGCATCTTTACAAAATGTGTAGTTTCGGACCAGACATAAATGAAATTTAATGAAAACTCTTATTCTTGATGAAAACGAACTAAAACCCCATTGAGACCCCGTTGATTAGGTTTTACCACCCCCAAGTCCCAAAGATGAGGTCCTAGTTTACTTTCATAAAGAATAGGAGTTTTCATTATCTTTAATTTAGGTCTGGTCCGAAACTACACATTTTGTGAAGATGTTCGAGTTTGTTTTCAATCGATTGGAACCTCCGGTTTTGAGTTATCACTGCAAAACAAAAGAAATGTTATTTAAAAAGCCTCTTTAACGAGCCATGTGTAGCGTCATATACAATGCATATTATTGACTAAATAAACAAGTTTTTTAAAGCTTATGATGTTAATAAACTTTATACCAAAGAACAAGTCTTAGTTGCAATTTGTTTCTTTGTAATTAATTGTAACAGAAATGCTTCATTTTAGACAGGAACGACTGCTTAGTACCCTTAAACCGGATAAACTTGTCGCGGTTGATGTCTTATGACATTAGATCTAAAAAAAAAACGGTTACAATAATTTTTTTATTTTAATGTATATTTAGATTCTGAAGTGAGTTTCAAATTTTTAGGACAAATAAGTAATGAAATCACGAAAAGGAAAAAATAAATTTCTAGGTCGTCAGGGGTAGTTTTGACAAATGATCCAGGCAGAATGTGTTAAAAATAGCTCGAATGAGATCGAGTTTGTAGTCATTTTCATAAGAAGAAAATGTTGCCACTCCATTAGTAATACTTTCACTAAGATCTAACGGGAATATAGAAATTATTTTCATTATGGGATGACTCATCGGAAGCTCAACTGCCGTGCGAGCGCGAGGGGTCGTCCAAACGGTTTTCAAAGTACATTATAAATTCGATGAACGCGGCAATATCTCTGTCCGGTCCTTGTGAGTTTCTATCCTCAACAACTCGGGCGTTCCCCCGACTCAGGCAACCGTGAAATACATATGGAAGGGGGGGGGGAGATGGGGTGTGAGAGTCGGTAAAAGGAATTTACCGATTGTGCGAAGATGTGATTACATACATAGTACCACGAGTTCCATTATACATCTTTATATTTTTCTTCAATCATTGTACATAGAGAGAGATGGTAACAGACCGTTTATACATTCATTTCGGTTAATATTAGGTCGGCGCAGAAGTTTGTTTCCTTTATTGACATAAGTGTTTATTAAAAGTATAAATATGTATATTTCATATTTTTGTATTTCGGGGTGTTCGAAGCACGAGGTTAGGGGGACCATACCAATGTTGCGCACTAAGCAAAAGACGAATGTCAGGCTCTGCATGTCCCATCCGATCTTTGTGAAAGTGATGTCAGTCGGTTCCTTAATAAAGGCACGGTTAAACATGGGCTATGCGCGCCGCAGGACCCCCTTGAAAGGGTCCATTTTAATGCGTCGACGCATAACGAGTGACCTCGTGCAACATACCACATATTTTTTTTTTAATTTTTTATCTCCAGCACTTTAGGAGATATCCAGCTGTCCAGTCTTCCCGCGGACACCCTGTATATCAATAGGTAAATGCATGAAAATGTGGGACACCAATCGGAGACCAGGTATTCCGACCAATAGTACGCCGTCTAAATTTTATAATTAAAAGCTGAAGGCTGACTTTCCTTCGGCATGGAATGTCCTTTGTTGTCCTTCGTGAAAACTTCTAAAGAACCCTGGTGCTACGATGGGAATTGCGCAGTGCCGTCTTTAGGCGTGGGCACACTGGGTAGTCGCCAGGGGCCCCATGATAGTAGGGGCCCCCTAGTCTGATTTTAAGTCCTATTCCCGGGGGTGGGCAGGGACCCCGGTGAGCGCCTTGTCCAGGGCCTACAATACTATTAAGATGGCTCTGGAATGGCGTCACGCTGGCAATCATGCGTCTCACTGACAATGAGTTCCGTGGTGCTCGACGCTCGAATACAGTGAAGTTATTCGAGAATAACGAATAAATTTTTATAAACTAGCGGGGCTATACAATGTTGCGCACTTAGCAGCCGAGTTTTTAAATTTTTATTCGACTAAATTTTTATTCGTTATTCTTTATTCGAAGGACCGCCGTGGCGACTAATTGTAAGCGACACGAATAAGCGGGGGTCAGATCCCGAGGCCCTCGGCCTCCGGCGGGGCCGAAGGAAGTATCATGAGGCAAGGGGAACACTTTTCGAGTGTACCTATTCGAGCCGAAGCGGCTTATTCGTGACTACATAACTAAATTTAAAAAATAATATGAGGTGTATGAATAAATTCTTTCAGACTGGATTTACATAATCGGTATAAGGCAACCGAATTTCTATCGCAGTGATATTCGTAAGCTACCAGAAAAATGGCAAAAGGTAATTAATAATAATGGAAATTATTTAGATGATTGAGTTGTTTTCATATTTTTTAAATCAAACTGTTATTGAACCCTAAAATCGAACAGAATTTATTTCTACACCTAATAATCACTAATAAATTAAATAACACTCACCCCTATGGGCATTCCTTTCCTTCCTTTCCTTCCTTTTCGGAAACCTGTGTCACTAAGTAGGTCACTGTGCCGATCCTGGTCATCGGTGGACGAAAAGATTTATGGTAGGGTTGCGACACCACCCGAAGGTAAGGATCGCAACGTCAAGTGCGTCCAGGTTAATGTACCGAATATTCACTTCACTGCACGGCCACTAACACTGATCACTTAATTTACTTTTCATGGAACGTGTTGTTCCTACGTTAAAAAATTGGTGGCCCCGAAAGGGGCCGATTACTGTTAGTTGAGCAGTTGCTCGATGTGACCACCCTCAGCGTCTATGCACGCCTTGCGGCATCATTGACTCCGTTGAGAATAATCTTGACACCAAACGCCAAATCGTACCCTCGCTGGGGGTTTGGATGTGCGGGTATTCCCGTGCACACACTCGCACAGTTGCACTTGCGTTCCCGTTGTTCCCAGCGCATACACAGAACATCGCGTAATATTCTTGAGCGGTGAACATTTCTGGGACAAGATTGCTAGCTGACTAACAGGATTTTTTCCAAGCAACTTCCTCTACCCCCAAATAGTTTCTCTCGTTCCATTATGAGTTAACTACCACCAGAACAAGAGGCTTTAGGTAAAATGAAGCCAGCACATTTTCGAAACACACGTGCTTTGCAGAAGTGCAACGAACGACACATCCTACACTTTCACATAAGTCCGCGCTCCGTCCTTTTACTGCCAATGTACCCGTTGCTTCGAGATAGACAGCAGACACCACGTGTTTCGGTTCGAAAGGGCCCGAAGAGAAGAGAAACAGAAAGTCTTCGAGTTGCTATAAAGAAGAAAAGGCATACCAGTCCTGTTTCCGTTTTCCAATACCCAGAGTTCACGTCAGCTACGAGGCGGAACCAGCTAAGCCATAAATTACCCAAAACAAATCGTTCTCTACCGCCGACTCGCAGGACAATATGGTAATAAACCGCCCAGCCTGATTAATTTTTGGGAACTAGCAATTAAAAAGTAATATCCAACATCAATACGCCTCACGGAGAGATACGGGAAGAAAGGGGGTAACTTGTTTACTGCGCGTAGTCCCGCCTGCTTCGTTTTTCCTTCAAATTAAGGACAGATCCCTTATCTCTCGAGTATAAGCACGCGCTAGAATTACCAAACAAAAGCACGCGTTGACGTACTCTGTGCGAGAAAAGGTGGGCATGAATTCCGATTGGTTGTAACCTAACCAATCTGCCCTGCATCTCTCCCAAACGGCCACTGTTTTGAAGAGGCCTTCTTCTTAGCCATGTCTCCTCCCCAAGGCCTACCAGTATAAACACGCGCTTGAATTTCAAACCAAAAGCACGCGTCGACGTATTCCGTGCGAGAGAAGGTGGGCTTTGGGGAGGATATATTGCTGTGAAGAGGGCCTCTTCAAGACAGTGGCCGCTTCAGAGGGATGCAGGGCAGATTGGTTAGATTAGGACCAATCGGACGCGTGCTTTTGTTTTGAAATTCGAGTGCGTATTTATGCTGGTGGGCCTTGTGGAGGAGACATGGCTGTGAAGAAGGCCTCTTCAAAACAGTGGCCGCTTGGGAGGGATGCAGGGCAGATTTTTTTAGGTTACGACCAATCGGACTTCATGCCCACCTTTTCTCGCACGGAATACGTCAACGCGTGCTTTTGTTTTGAAATTCGAGCGCGTCCTTATACTCGAGAGATAAGGGGCCTGCCTTTAATTGGAAGGAAGGATGAAGCAGGTGGGACTACGCGCAGTCAGCGAGTTACCCCCTTTCTTCCTGTGTCTCTCCGCGAGACGTATTTAAAATTAATCAGGCTGATGGGCCTGCATTAAGCATTTCGCCAGGGTCGCGGTTTATGACCGTATTGTCCTGCGAGTCGACGGTAGAGAACGATTTGTTTTGGGTAATTTATGGCTTAGCTGGTTCCGCCTCGTAGCTGACGTGAACTCAGGGTTTTTGGAAAACGGAAACAGGATTGGTATGCCTTTTCTTCTTTATAGCAACTCGAAGACTTTCTGTTTCTCTTCTCTTCGGGCCCTTTCAAACCGAAACACGTGGTGTCTGCTGTCTATCTCGAAGCAACGGGTACATTGGCAGTAAAAGGACGGAGCGCGGACTTATGTGAAAGTGTAGGATGGGTCGTTCGTTGCACTTCTGCAAAGCACGTGTGTTTCGAAAATGTGCTGGCTTCTTTTTACCTAAAGCCTCTTGTTCTGGTGGGAGTTAACTCATAATGGAACGAGAGACACTACTTGGGGGTAGAGGAAGTTGCTTGGAAAAAATCCTGTCAGTCAGCTAGCAATCTCGTCCCAGAAATGTTCTCCGCTCAAGAATATTACGCGATGTTCTGGGTGTACGCCCGGAACAACGGGGACGCAAGTGCTACTGTGCGCGCGTTTGCACGGGTGTACCCGCACATCCAAACCCCCAGCGAGGGTACGATTTGGCGTTTGGTGTCAAGATTATTCTCAACGGAGTCAATGATGCCGCAAGGCGTGCATAGACGCTGAGGGTGGTCACATCGAGCAACTGCTCAACTAACAGTAATCGGCCCCTTTCGGGGCCACCAATTTTTTAACGTAGGAACAACACGTTCCATGAAAAGTAAATTAAGTGATCAGTGTTAGTGGCCGTGCAGTGAAGTGAATATTCGGTACATTAACCTGGACGCACTTGACGTTGCGATCCTTACCTTCGGGTGGTGTCGCAACCCTACCATAAATCTTTTCGTCCACCGATGACCAGGATCGGCACAGTGACCTACTTAGTGACACAGGTTTCCGAAAAGGAAGGAAAGGAAGGAAAGGAATGCCCATAGGGGTGAGTGTTATTTAATTTATTAGTGATTATTAGGTGTAGAAATAAATTCTGTTCGATTTTAGGGTTCAATAACAGTTTGATTTAAAAAATATGAAAACAACTCAATCATCTAAATAATTTCCATTATTATTAATTACCTTTTGCCATTTTTCTGGTAGCTTACGAATATCACTGCGATAGAAATTCGGTTGCCTTATACCGATTATGTAAATCCAGTCTGAAAGAATTTATTCATACACCTCATATTATTTTTTAAATTTAGTTATGTTGGCCGTAATTAAACTATGGATTTTTACCTCAGTAACGAATTATGATCACTTGTCGTACATTTTTTGTTACATTACCTTTTCGTTTATGCTTTATTTGAAAACGAAATTTGCGTACTTCTTGTCCTCTCACTTCAAACAATTATTATTTAAGACTCCGCTTTAAAATAAAACTGTGTAACACGGTTTCCTTCGGTGCATGCCGACTTGCTTGTTCATACCTTCGTAGTACAAGCGCAGCCGCCTGCCGCGTAGCCAACGCTACAACGGGAGCTCGGGCGGAAGGCGCGCGCTCTGATTCGTCGGGGGTTTTTGTTAATATCTCGTTAACGAAGCTTCGGACAGTATTTTCGCTAAGGAAAAAGTTGTTTCAAATTACCCCCTGAGTCACCCCTTTCAAGGAACTCCGACATTTTTGGGACACCCTGTATGTAGGTATATGTTCGTTCAAACCTAGTATTCAAAACTTAAGACGCCCCAATTCAATGCACACTTATTTAGTACACCATATTCAGAGTTAACCCATTAAGGGTTGATTAGGGTCAAAATTTGAAATTGGGTTTTAGGCATTTGTGTTGCTAGGCTTAAACCAAGTATCGATATCGAATCGGAAGGAAGAGCTTTTGAGGGATCCGTGAAAACAAATTATACCCCTTTTCACCCCCTTAGGGGTTGATTAGGGCAAAATCCAGAAAGAAATTGAGTTTTAGGTATTTGTGTGGACAACCGTTGTAAGTGAAAACCAAGGTCATATCTAATCGGACTTAAGAGATATTAAGGAGTCCGAGAAAATAAATTTTACCCCTTTTCACCCCCTTGGGGATGAAGTTTCCTAGAATCCTTACTTAGTGGGTACCTACGTCATAAAAACAATGTATCTTCCAAATTGCACTTATCTTGTTGAATATTACTGATATCTATTATGTTGACAAATTGTTTAATAACAATTAATTTGTTATAAATTGATTATATTAATTTTATAACAAAATATGACCAATTTGATTGTAAGAAATGGATTTCAGTCACTTTGTTTAAAAATTGTTTAAACAAATTATTAATAAACAATTATACTAACATTTTTTTAGTCAATAATCTTTATTTTCGTCTCCGATAAATATTTAATGGTTAGATTAATCACGTATTTGCAGTATTTGTCGCGGAAATGATAAAATTAGTAAATAATGTTAGTTTTTTTCTTGTTAACAATAATTTTTAAACAACTATTCATTAGAATATCATTCTATAGAGTGTGATGCACGTTTATAGATTCATAAAATATATAGTAATAGCTGTAGGTTTTGAATAAACAACGTGTTTCGTTCGTAGGATTCGTATTTTTCCAGTTTTTGTCAACTTTGAGTGGCCATATTGGATCCGTCATTTTCTTTTTCAAAAAAAAAACTGCAATGGATTCGTAATCAGCGATACCTAATAACCCAGTATACCAAGGGTCGTTGATTTTCCTTTCGATTTGGCGTGAGAATTGAATTTTGACGACGACTGTGTCATTTTCGACCACTGTGCGTCACTCCTAAACCAGACGCCTTTGAGAGCAGGAGGGCCGAGACCATAACTACCGTTCACGACTATATAGTTCTTATATTCAATACAGTTCATTTGTGTTATTGTGTTCTGTTATAAAATCTTTATAATGCCTAACGGGGGAACGCCCTATTATAACAATATGAATCTGAAGATATTAAAACAAAATATATTATGTCCTCGTTTGCATGGGTAGGTGTTGATTTCTGTGCGTTATTTGCTCCGCACCTCTTAAGGGATTATACCTAGTCAGGCGGCCGAAAAGAGGCGTATATTTGTGAATTTTTTTGAAGAAGCGGAAGCGTATATTTTTACAAAAGTTTTTGAGCTTAAAAGAGCAACATTTAAAGAACATTTGGTAATTTTTTTCGTAAAAAATATATGCGTTTTAATAAAGTAACAACCTACATCCAAGAAGCATTTTTAAAAATTTGGTTTTGCGGTGATCACTGCCATTCGGAACCAGATTATCTAAAATCAAAAAACAGAAAAGATTTCGTTAGTATATTAATGTATCCTCAGGTTGACGGAGAGACTTTTCCGAAATATTAATTTAAAACAAAATGGTGGCCATTTAAAGGTAAAATCATAATTTTTCGTGCAAAAATCACGCGGAAAAAATTAGGATTTCAAATCCGTCCGGAGAGTGGGAAGGTTGCTGCGTGGCCTCTTTCGACCGTCGCCTCGGCATTCGCCTTTACGCCCGAGGGGAAAACCACCCAAAGACCCTGGGCAAGGCGTGGGTACGTGGTTCCCCGAAGGTCTTCCGCGTCTCTACCCTCCACTTGCATCTTCGGTCTTGGGCACTTCTTTCTTGAACGAGTTTCGTCTTCTTCGACGGTGCATCTTCTTCTTGGTCAGAGACGGGCGGGGAAGTCCTGCTGTCCAGCTGTCGGGATCTCTGACCTTCCACATTTCTCGTCCATCTTGCTCCATTTTCCTTGCCGCTGGACCCGAAATCTTTTTCTCGTCGATGAATCTTCCGATTCCTTCGACGAACCTTCGGTCCAGCTTTGGTCGGAGCTGCTACTGTTCCTCTTCCATCTTCTTTCTTGATTTCCTCCTGCGGTATCGCCGGCTCAATGTCGCTCCGCTGAATCCCCGGTACGGTGATCGTGCACCTGGTGGTCTCCGTGCTGCTGCTGCCGATCTGATTTCCCTTGCTAAAACGTTAAACACATTAAAATCCGCGTATTGGTGGGCTGTCCGTTGGAACCGGAAGAACCAGGAGGACGAAACGGCGAACCGGGCACGAAAACAGAGATTCACACCTAAACAATGAACATGCTATCGGACCGTTTCCCGATCAATCCGCTGTCAGTTCATCTGCACGTATATCTTCTTTCTTCCAGTCTTGCTCCATCCCTCCAATCATTGGCTTCCAGATGGCCCCATTCCTCTTCGTGGCATCTCGTGTTGACCCAGGGGACCGTCCTGTGCGACTCGTCAACCCCCCGAGCGATCCGTGCAACTGCGTCGCACGTCCGACCGGTGAAAGGGGACACCATTTCCCGTCTGCTGTCCAGCCCGAATTTCTGCAACCCAAAGGATCCCATGGTACCCTCCATGCCGGGGCCGGCATCTCCATGCCGGGGCCGGCAATCTTCAGTCCTGGATCTATCGCTCTTCAAAACGTACTTCGCTAGACGACGCACGTGGACCACTTTGCATTTCTTCCAGGGCGAACGTTGGATCCTGTAGACGACGTTGTTGGTCCTATCTGTTATCAAGTATGGGCCTTCCCAATCGATTTAAAGTTTCGGATACTTCCCTTTCATTCTTCGTGGTTGGTACAACCACACTCGTTTTCCGCTGGAACTCCACTGCGTGAATATAATTGTCGTACCAGGACTTCATCTTGGAGCTGTAAACATCTACAGTGGGTCAAAAAAGTATTGGCACACCCAGTTTTCTTGGAATATCTTTAGTCTTTATATCTTACTATAAAGTAATTTATTATTATTAACTATGTTTATTAGTGGCTTTTGACACACATAAATAGTATGTTTACTGAGAATTCTCAGTTATTTGGTATAAGGAAGTAAAGTAAAGAAATCGAAAAATCCATAGTCAAATAAGTATTGGCACACATACGATGTTATTGAGGAATGCACAATAATAAACAATATGAACAATATTGAACTTACCTAATATTTGGTGTGCATGCCTGTGGCCTTAATTACAGCCTGTAATCGATTAGGTATCGATTCGATCAGTTTTTGCGTAATTTCCGGTGAAATGTTAGACCACTCTTCTAAAAGTGTCGCTTTTAGGTCATTTTTATTTTTTATTTTCCTTTTACGGATTTTTAAATCTAAAATATGCCAAAGATTTTCTATCGGATTAATATCCGGCGATTGAGGTGGTGTAGGGAGTTGTTTTGGTACATTGTATAGTAACCATTCTCTTGTTTTCCTTGCCGTGCGCTTCGGGTCATTGTCTTGTTGGAAAAGAAATTTTCCGTTTATGCCCATTTTTGTTGCACTCGTTAATAAATTATTTCGCAACACGTCGATATAGACGTCTGCATTCATTATTAAGGACTTCGAGAGCGGATCCACAACGTCCAGCGCAAGCCTCTCGAACGGAGCTCCAACGTTGTAAACTCTCAGGTTCCCCGCTACCCTCTGACGTGGTCCCTTCTTCGCCGCAAAGGTGTCACCGCCGGCACCACTCTTCAACGTCCTGTCGACACGAAGACTAGAAGAACTGTTGACGTATCTTCGCCAAGGTCTTGTTCACTCCAAAATGTCCAGCTGCCGGAGCATCATGGAACTCCCTCAGCACCTGTGCAACCCTTTCGCGCGGCACCACCAAGAGCCACTCCCACTTCCTGAAAAGCAGACCTTCCCTAACTTCCAACGAGTCCCAGATGGACCAGTAATACTTCAGTTGATGAGAGAAACGAGCAACGTCCTGCCAGACGGGTTTCTCACCTTCCCCCTTTTTTTTAAGGATGAAGCCGATTTCTTCATCCTTCCTCTGGTTTTGTCTCCATCCCTCGGCGTTCTCTCCTTCGGCGAAAAGTCTATGCATCCTCTTCGTCGTCTGCACTTCCACTTCCGTTTCCTTTTTCTCGAGTCGGGTGCAGTTCTTACAATCTTCTTCGGAGCAAGATCTGGACAAACCATTGGCGTTCCCGAGCGCCTTCCCTTCCTGGTGACGAATCTCAAAATCATATTCTTATAGCCGTGTTCAATCCAACGAGCGACCTGTCTTCCAGGACTCTTGAAGGTCAGCAGCCAACGAAGCGCTGCATGATCCGTTCTAATCAGAAATTTTCGTCCATAGAGGTAGTGGTGGAAATGTTCGATGGATTTCACCACTCCCAGTAACTCTCTCCGAGTTACGCAGTAATTCCTCTCTGCTTTTCCCAAAGTCTTGGAGAAAAAAGCCACGACCTTTTCTTGGCCTTCATGTATCTGTAACAGGACGCCGCCTATGGCAAAATTAAAGGCATCCGTGTCCAGAATGAAATCCTTTCCCACCACTGGATAGGATAGCACCACGGCTCCGGGTAGTCTCCTCTTCAGCTCCTGGAAAACTTCCTGGCATTCTTCAGTCCATTGAAAGTCCTGCTTTGTTTCGGTGAGGCGATGCAGGGGCTTGACGATCTTTGGAAAATCTTTCACAAATTTCCGGTAATAGGTACACAATCCAAGGATACTTCTCAACTCCATGATATTCTTCGGCTGTGGCCACTCTGAAATTGCCTTGATCTTCTCTGGGTCCGTCTTGACTCCGCTCTCGGTAACGATGTGGCCCAGATATTTCACCTCACGGTAGAAGGAGCATTTCTTGGGGCTCATCAATAGTCCGGCCTGACGTAGACGAGAAAACACTGTTCGAAGGCGTTCGAGCTCCTGCTCAAAGTCATTCCCGAAGATGATGATGTCGTCCAGGTAGACCAAGCAGATTTTCCAGGTCAAGTCTTGAAGTGCATCCTTCATCAAGCGTTCGAACGTTGCAGGGCAGTTCGAAAGGGCATTATCCTGATCCTACAGAAAAAGCGGTTTTCTCCCGGCCCTTCTCGTCCATAGAGATCTGTCAGTAACCGCTCTGCAAATCTACAATTGAGAACCAGGAAGAACCAGAGAGGGCGTCCAAGGTATCCTCTATACGGGGCAGAGGATACGAGTCCTTCTTCGTTATCTCGTTCCGGCGCCGGAAATCCACGCAATATCTTAAGGCTGCCGTCTTATCGGACCTTGAATGTGTGTGTATGCTCACTCAAGCTAGAAAAAGCGTGTACGTATACGCGATGTGGTAAACAAACCGTTTCAACCAACTTACTTCGTGGAATTGGCAAGAAGGAAGCTTTTGCGGGTATGGTTGCCTCCAGTAGACATCCGTGCAGACGGGTCTGGTGCGTTTGAACGCTAATAAGCACCGTACGTTGAAATAATAATGAATTTATAACTCGTGTACTGAGACAGACTCGAGAAATGATAGAATTATGCTTCAAGGATTCTCCGTCACTAGTGTTGATAGCATATTCGCGCCATGTAACATCAGAACCGGTGGAAGTCCAAGCTAGCCGATAAATGTAGGAAAGACATAGTTGCCGATACGTATTGAGAGTCGCATCGCGTTGTTGCCGCATTTCCCCTATTACTATTTTGTCGTCAGGAAGGCTTGAATGAATCACGGCCAAACGACTGGAGAACAGAGATGGGCAAAGATAATGTCTGGATAAATTAGATATATACCATCTATAGTAACCTACACCCAAGAAGGTTTCGTAGACACAACGGTAACGCGTCAGATTGTCACGAGGGCGGGCGGCGGGATCAAGTCCCCCGCAATTCCATAGTTCCTTTTTTTCTTTTTTATTAACAATTTTTCCCGCGAAACATATTTTTTGGGTATTACGTATCATATAGTACATACAGGGTGTCCCACTAAGGAATGGACAGCGCGATATCTCTTAAAGTATTGTCGATAAAAATATAAAAAAATAGGGAATTGCATGGTTCGAGGGGGCCCATTTATTAGCGCGAACGAATTTTGTTTTCGATTATTATTTTAAAAGATACGATGGTCAAGTTCGGTTTTTCAAATGGAACTATTTTTTTTGAAGACCTGAGTTGATAGTGCGTTCCAAGACAAATTCAATAAGCTTTAATGTATACACTTTATTTCCACTGGTTTTTAAGATATTGCGCTTGCAAATCTACTGATTTTCACTGCAAGAAACCCCTCTGGAATGGCAAAAACCGGGGGCGGTCTTACTGGCGTCACGGGTGGCACTGCCTGTTGAAATGGATACTTACCTGCCAAAGGTCTACGCCAGAAATGGCAGGCCCAAAGGCTGGACAATTCTTTTCCGTCAGAAATGCTACTTAGGTAGGTATCGTTACTTTTATTTCGCACTTGCTTCTACGCTCGGATGGCCGGTTCTTTTGGGAGGGATGCAAGTTGGATTGGTTACGTTAGGAGGGTATTGCTGTGACGAGGGCCTCTTCAAGAGAGTAGCCGTTTGTGAGGGATGCAAATCCGATTGGTTCTGATACAATCTGCTCCCTATGGTTGAAATTTAGTCTAGCAACTTTCACTCCTCCTAACCTAACCAATCCAACTTGCATCCCTCCCAAAAGAACCGGCCATCCGAGCGTAGAAGCAAGTGCGAAATAAAAGTAACGATGCGCTTCTCGATACCGCAGATGTACCTACCTAAGTAGCATTTCTGACGGAAAAGAATTGTCCAGCCTTTGGGCCTGCCATTTCTGGCGTAGACCTTTGGCAGGTAAGTATCCATTTCAACAGGCAGTGCCACCCGTGGCGCCAGTAAGACCGCCCCCGGTTTTTGCCATTCCAGAGGGGTTTCTTGCAGTGAAAATCAGTAAATTTGCAAGCGTAATATCTTAAAAACCAGTGGAAATAAAGTGTATACATTAAAGCTTATTGAATTTGTCTTGGAACGCACTATCAACTCAGGTCTTCAAAAAAAATAGTTCCATTTGAAAAACCGAACTTGACCATCGTATCTTTTAAAATAATAATCGAAAACAAAATTCGTTCGCGCTAATAAATGGGCCCCCTCGAACCATGCAATTCCCTATTTTTTTTATATTTTTATCAACAATACTTTAAGAGATATCGCGCTGTCCATTCCTTAGTGGGACACCCTGTATACTTATCTTTATTTACGTTATTGAAGTCGCATTTGTTTACCAGCACTGCTAAATAATGTTTTTAGTTTGGCGTTACACAGTTGAATTCGGGGCATTTTCACTGTCAAAAGTTTAGGCTCGTAAACGAAGAAAACCGCAAATAATGCTTGAAAAAGCATTTCTAACGTGAAAAATACCTATCTAGGAGTAAAAATAAGACTCCAAATGGCGTTCAAGTTCTTTATATCTAGATTTACCATGCATAAGACGTAGATATTCAAGTACTTAAAATTTCATATACTTTTGTCTAATATTGTACGTCCAGTACATCCTTAATACTGTTGCTAGATCCAAGCTACGACCCACAACACGTTGTTCTTCTTTGCTACCTTCAAGTCTCCCAAAAAGCAAATTAGTGCTCCCACAAGTTCGTGAAATTAGTCGAACTTGAGGAGCGTTCAGCTTGTCAAAGGCAAGCTCTCGTCAATCTCGATTTATATGCTTATAGGGAGTTTATTCGGAACAAGACTTCAGTCGAACTTGTTTTAATTTTGGCACATAATACGTTTTTATTCGTTTTCATTTACTTTCATTATGGTCTTCGACACTATGTTGTGTTTTGTGTAACGAAATTAAAAAAAAATCTGAAAAAAATCATCCTTATGTACGTAAGCTGTTCGTCGCAAGTACAACCCCTGGCAATAAGTTTTCGACCAAACTCGTCGTAACGTTAAATTGCTCTAAAATGAAATTAATACACCAAAAATAATTGAGACATTCGTTTATTATTTAGTAAAAAAGCAATGAACAAAGAAAATGTTGCTTGGAAAAAAGTATTTGGCCAATGGAAGCTCTGGAAAAATGTATTCGACCATATAAATTTGCAAAGAAATGAACAATAATTTACTTAAAATTCACATTACCTAATATTTAGTTACATTTCCATGTGCACGTATAATCGCCATTGCGCGTTTTGGCATTGGCTCTATAAGATTTTTGCATTCTGCCGGTATGATTTCATCCCATGATCCCTTAATTGCTTCGCGAAGCTCATTTTTGTTTGTTTGTTTGTTTTTTTTACACAAATCAACTATTTACACGTTGCCCAAAAATTCTCTGTTGAGCTAAAAATTACTTTTTTTCCAATCATCCACAGTCCAATGCTGGTGGTCCTTACACCATTCCAAACGTTTTTGTTCTTATGCTGTTTCGTACGAAACGGTTTGGTCTTCGCTTTGCAAAATGAATATCCTATTTCATTTAACCGGTTTCTTACTGTACGGTCACAAACATTTTGTGCCCACTATCCATTTATTTCCTTAGACATACCTCGCCTCATATTTTGAACAATTTGTCGTAATTGTGGGTGATCTCCTTTTATCGAACGATTAATTACATTTCCACTTTCATTAAATTTCTTATTTATGTAGTTAATCGCACTATGGGAACAATTTAAAATTTCTGCAATTTTTCGTTGAGTAAGGGAGAGTGGGGTGAACACGAATGCGTTGTCTCCGACGACACGCTCGAGCATCCATCGCTCTTGCCTTGGCGTCATCGTAAGGATCGGACGGATTACCTAAAATATATATTTACGCTCATCGAGCTTAAACACATGTACGTTATTCACCACCATCCAGTTATTCCATCTAAACTTGAAGCTACACGCATCTCTGGGACCTCCTCTACGAGGCAGTCCTACAGTGGTGACCCCGACTAACAATTTAAGCGTGGTGCAACGCGGGTGAGGCAAAAATTACATTGGTGTGGACCGATGCATCTCTGTGGCGTTCCGGTGGGAAGCATCCACCGCTAAGTCTTGGCTGGCCGTCGAGAAATTGCCGTCGTGGGTTGGAATTTCGGTCCCCAGGGCATCCGTCCTGGACCATTCCACCCAGCATGGATCATCGACCCGCCCTGGATGCTGCGAGGTTCATTGCGTGAAGCAAACTTCACCGGAGCCTTCCCTCGTTCTGTGGAACGCCGACGCTGTTCTTCGACGTCGACTCACCGTGGCGCAGTATCTTCGCTTAGGGCGCGGCTCTCCGTATGGGGCATTTGCCAGGAACGTATTCTAAGGTATTTGTGGGATCGTAAGGACCCAGTCGCATGTTCGCGCGTTGGGCGAATTCAAAAGCGTGGTCGGAACCTCCGCCATTTTATATTTAGTGCTTCCCGCGTGGAAGGCGACTGGTTCACAACGGCGCATGTCCGTGCAGGCTGCGCGTGTTGCGCCACCGTCGCCTAGTCACTCATAGGGTTTTTGTTTTCTCTTCTCCGTGCGTCGTGTCTCCGTTCTACAGAGCGGTTGATCGCCATGGACCCTAACCGCGTGGGAGGCGAGAACGCCGCGATCGCGATTGATGAACTGGCAGCCCAGTTGTTAGAAACGCAACAGCGTTTGGCCCAATATGAGGCTGAACGTCCCGCTACACGGCAGCCGGTCGAAGCACCGCGTGTCGACGCGTACCGGACCCCGAAAATTCCTAGTTTTTTCCGGGCAGATCCGGAACTTTGGTTCATGCAAGCAGAAGCGAGCCTGCGTAACGCGCGGATAACTGTCGAAGGCATCAAGGCAGACATTGTGTTGGCTGCTTTGGATGTAGAAGTGGTAGGTTGTGTTAAAGACATTATTGCAACGTCCCCACCGCCGGAGGACATTTACAAGCGGATCAAATCCCGAATTATCACGACGTTTGCGGATAATACCGGGGAAAGTACTCTACGTAAGCTGCTTAAGGGTCAGGTGTCCTCGGACGGCAAGCCGTCACTCGTATTGAGTCGATTACGGAACCTCAATAAGGGGAAATGCGACGATGCAGTGGTTAGGACGATATTTTTAGATCAATTGCCCGCGAGCCATCGGGCAATTCTCGTTGTGACGGGTACGGAGGATCTCGATAAGTTGGCGGAGGTCGCGGATAGGATCGCGGATCACTCGATTCCTGCCGAGTTGCAGGTAGCGTCAGCCGCTAAAACTCCATCGTCTCCACCGTTGGAGGGCGAGATCGCTCGCCTCGCGGCGTGCATAGCAACGTTGACGAAACAGGCCGAAAAGCTAACTGCTCAGTCGTCTAAAGACAGATCGTGCCCGCGATCGCGTGCGTGACCACATTCAAACAATAAGAGGCGGAAAAATTCGCAGAAGCGTCACGAGTCCGGACTCGGTTACGCGCACAGGAGGTATCCCCAAAGCCCGACATCGTGTCGTGACTGGTGCGCTCAGTACGAGTGCTGGAAATAAAAAAACTAAACCACTCTTTCTGCGCGGAGACGTTCAAGGAAGGGGTGGTGTCGGAGAATCGTCTCCACGTGCGCGACCGCGCAACAGGTCAACTGTTTTTTATTGATACGGGAGCTGATATTTCGTTGCTTCCGGCAAACCCTAGAATCGATGTTAAGCCTTCGGATCGCAAGCTCTTCGCTGCGAACGAGTCTCGTATAGACACTTTCGGCGAGTCTCTCCGTGAGTTAGATTTAGGATTAAGGCGTGCATTCCGCTGAAATTTCTGCATCCCAGCAGTACCTTTATGCGATAATCGGCGCTGACTTGTTAAAACATTATGGTCTGATTGTGGATTTAAAGAAACGCAGACTCATCGATACATCGACTCGGTTGTACTCTCTGGCGGTCTCGAGGGCTGTTCCGGTCAGTTCGGTCAATTCGGTCAATCCAGGCTCGAGGTTCGCGGAACTTCTCGCAGAGTTTCCGGGGATCACGGGATCGTCCCAGTTATCCCCACCGGGAGAGAGGGACGCGTTCCATTATATTATGACAACCGGCCCTCCCGTCGCGGAGCGTCTGTGACGTTTGATGCCGGAGAAACTTAAAGCGGCCAAGGCCGAGTTCAAGGCACTGGTTGCCGCTGGGAATTGTCGTCCGTCTAGTAGCCCGTGGGCTAGTTCGATTCACTTAGTCTGTAAGAAGGACTTGGAAGATTTGCGGCGATTACCGCAAGTTAAACGCGATTACCACACCGGATAGGTATCCGACTCCGCATCTCCACGATTGTACCGTCAATCTGCAAGGGAAGAGCATATTTTCCTCCCTTGATGTATACAAGACGTACAACCAAATTCCGATGGCTCCCGAAGACATCGAGAAAACGCGGTTTGTACGCCCTTTGGCCTTTTTGAGTACTGTTTCATGACTTTCGGGTTTCGTAATGCGGGCCAATCGTTTCAGCGATATATCACTCGTGCGCTGGGCGATTTGGAATTTGCATTTGTGTATATGGACGACATCCTGGTTGCTTCGTCCTCTCCTGAGGAACATACCGTTCATTTGCGCGAGGTGTTCCAGAGACTTAAGGAGTATCATTTCCGCCTCAACGTTGATAAATGCGTGTTCGGCGCGTCCGAGTTGGAGTTTCTAGGTCATACGATCTGCAATAGGGGACTCCGCCCCACGGCTCAGCGAGTCGCCGCGATTACGCAGTTTCCCAAACCTGTTAATGTGGTGCAGATGCGTCGTTTCCTCGGCATGGTTAATTTTTATCGCCGAAACTTGCCTCACTCCGCGAGTTCACAAGCACCCTTGAATGCTTATATACGTGATTCGCGTAAAAATGACCGACGCGAGATTGTTTGGACGGAAGAGGCGGAAAGCGCGTTCGCGAAGATCAAGGCTGATCTTGCCGACGCGGCCCTTCTGGTTCACCCTCGCTACAATGCGAAAATCCGTGTGGTGGTGGACGCATCTGACTCCGCTATGGGCGCGGTCCTGGAACACTTGTCCCTGTCGCAGCTGTGGGAACCGCTCGCGTTCTATTCAAAGAAGTTTACGCCCGCTCAGATGAATTACAGCACGTACGATCGGGAACTTACTGCAATTTTCGAGTCCGTAAGGTACTTTCGACCATTCGTCGAAGGTCGTGATTTTGCCATAGTCACGGATCATAAGCCGTTAATTTATGCGTTTATGCAAAAAACCGATAAGGCGTCGCCTAGACAAGTACGACAGTTATCGTACATCGCGCAGTTTTCCACCCGGATCGAGCATGTGGCCGGCGCCCATAATGTGGTCGCGGACGCGCTTTCTCGGGTCCATTCGCTGCGTCTGCCCGTTGAGATCGAACTCAATCAACTGGCAGAACAGCAGAGGGCGATGAACAGCTTCAGCTGATTCGCAAATCCGCCGACTACCCATTCAAAATGAAGGCGATTCAGTGGGGGTCGAATCACACGACAATCTTGTGCGAGATCACGGGCGAGACAATGCGGCCGTACATTCCGGCGAGCCTTCGCGAGACCGTTTTTAATCTGTTCCATCGTCCGGCTCATCCGAGCGTGAAGGTCACTGATCGTTTGATACGGCAACGTGGTGCAAGACTTGTGTAGAGTGACAGCAGTCTAAGGTATCGCGTCATGTTAGATTGTTGCCCGGACAATTCGTGGCTCCGGACGGCCGTTTTGATCATGTTCACGTTGATATTATAGGCCCCTTGCCGGAGCGGGACGGGTTCAACTACTGCGTCACAATGATTGACAGGTTCTCTTGGTGGGTCGAGGTGGTGCCCGCGCGGGAGATTTCAGCCCAGTCGATCTCGGATGTGTTCTACCAGACATGGGTCTTTCGATACGGAGCTCCGAAGATTCTAACTTCGGACCAAGGAGCTCAGTTCGAGTCGAGGCTTTTCTCGGCGCTGTTGTCCTTGATAGGTTGCGAACGAATTCGCACGACAGCGTATCACCCCGCATCCAACGGGCTGATCGAACGCTGGCATCGCGTTTCTAAAGCCGCAATCATGTGTCATTCGGATACTAATTGGCCACGTACCCTGTCAACCGTATTGCTTGGGCTTGGGTTGCATGTGCGACCTGATACCGGGGCGTCTCCGGCCGAGTTTCTGTTCGGGACGACCTTGAGACTGCCTGGGCAATTTTTTCTCCCGGACGACATTGTTCCGGATCCGATTTCATTTATTAGTGAGTTTCGAGAGTACATGCGCCTAGTGCTGCGGCCTGTGCCTGTAGCGCACAAGTACAAGAAGCGCGCGTTCGTGTTTAAAGAGTTACACATGTGTTTGCACGTATTCCTTCGGAACATGGCGAAATAGGCTCTCGAGCGTCCGGATACTGGTCCGCATAAGGTACTGTAGCGTGTTAGCGATCGCGTTTATGAAATTGAAGTAAATGGTGCTCCAAAAATCGCGTCCGTTGAATTGCTGAAACCAGCGCATGTAGTTTTTGACAGGCTCGTTGATCTTCCGCCGACCAATGGTGGAACTGGCGATGGTCCGTCCGTAACCGTGAGTTCCTTGCCTGCACTGCGTACGTACCAACGTAAAAGGGTTGCGTTTGCGCCCGCCTCCAAAGATTAGGTTAGCAGCGTTAAAACCGCGTATTATAAGCGTACAAATGTATTACAGTATTATTTTTACATATATTTTTCTACTGTGCGTTTGTGACGTCCAAAGACTAATGTGGCAATTACAAGACTGCGTATTTTAAGTGTGCGAAACATATCATGCTTTGCTAGAGCTATCATCTTTTTGTTATTACATCGAGCATAGGGCTCGTAATAGCGTTCCTCATTGCATTATAGTATCTTTTTACACGGCGCGTAAGAATCGTAGCACTCTTCATTGTATTATAGTATCCATTTTATATTCTTCATTGTATTATAGTATCCGTTATATATTCTTTATTGTATTATAGTATCTTTTATATAGCGTGTAAGGTTTACAGCACTTGAACTGGTTTGTGCTTTCAATATCCAAAGACTGTGTGCGTTACTAGTCGCGAGGTCGATTCGACTGTTACCGGTATTAAATTACCATAGTGTGATAAAACATGTGAAAACACACGGGCGTGCAATTAGATTCAGATCCACCTCCGATCTTGGGGGGGAGTGCTGTGGGGAGCGCGTTAGCGAGTTTCCTCTCTATGTTCCCCACCTCTCCGGCATGTGGAGAGTGGGGGGATCGTCGTCTCCAAGCTTACGCTCATCGAGCTAAAACACGTGTACGTTATTCACCACCATCCAGTTAGTCCATCTAAACTTGAAGCTACACGCATCTCTGGGACCTCCTCTACGGGGCTGTCCTACTGGCTTACATTTTTACTCGTTATCACGAGTTTTAAATGTATAACGCATTGTTTTACGTACAAAAAAATTCTGGTGTTTCTCGTTGACTTCATACCACTGAGTTTGGTCGAAAACTTATTGCCAAGGGTTGTAATGCCTTCGTACTAGATAGGTTGCTAAAATACAAATCGACCAATCGTTATGCCCAGAGAATTCGGGCTGTGGACTGGAAAGTATCCAAAATTCCACTCATTGTCAGTTCTAGAGTTACTATTTCTGTATACACATTGAAGATATACTCTCGATATACTTATGATTATGTCACTCCAGGTCGAATATTGCTTGATTCAGGATCCTCAACGAGGGTGTCTTCAACGAGAGGCCCTCGGTGCTCGTCGCTGGCGCCGTTCGCGGATCGGCGCTTCGCGATTGCTTTCGAATATTGGCCTACTTCGCGCCATGCCGTCGCCCGACTCTGGCCGTGGCCTCTATCGCTATATTACTCCCCCCCCCCCCAGCGATTTAGCGTCGTATCCGCAGTCCCGCCAATCAGCTGCTTCGAAGATTGTACTCCATCCATAACACTAGAATTACATCACTTAACCCACCCCTTTACATCACCCTATTATCACCTTATAACTACCTTAAGACTAATTTAAAACTAGGAGATGCAACGTTTGTAGTAAAATCGGCGGTATACCTTCCCAGCTGTTTTAGGGTTCTACCTTACCGATTAAGGTATTAATTTGATCGCTTTGGATCGTCCTCGAATCTCACTTCTTTTTTCGTTCTGCGCGTTGGTCCTCATTTTCCCCGTCTGTCATTATGTACGCCGGTTTGAGCCTGTCCAACGTGACTGCGTTCTTGACTTGGATCTTGAGGATAAAGTAGCTCGTGCGGAGGTCTTCGTCCTCTTCCTGCACCCGAGCCATTTTGTCGTACGCTACTAGTTCCAAGCTCTCTACGCTTGAAAGCGTGTTGGCTACCACGTTATCTTTGCCTGACAGGTGCCGAATGTCTGTGGAAAATTGACGGATGAAATCCGAATATCTAAATTGCGGCGGCGAGCATTTCTCTAGGTTTTACGTGAACGCGAAAATTAGGGGCTTGTGGTCCGCAAATATCCTAAATGCACGGGCCTTCGACCATGTGCAGGAATCGCCTTACCGCTGCATATATCGCTAGCAGCTCCCTATCATACGCGCTGTATTTACGCTGAGCGTAAACATTTGTTCTCGTGGTACTGCTGCAGCGCGGCCTCCACTGCATTATTTGACGCACCTAACATTATTGCTAAACTCGCTCCGGGCACTGGGTAGACAAACATCGTCGCGTCTGCTAACGCCCGTTTTAACGTAGGATTTCCTAGACGCGATCCATCGCGGCGGTCAATGTGAGAAAGTATGCTGTTCTTGTCGCTCACATTATTTGTCACTCTCGTAACGAGCTTCTTGAAAGCTAACCTTTGCAGTTTTATTAGCATTAACCCTTTATTCTTGAAAAACAAAACTTTTGCAGCATCAGCGACTAACAACTGCAAGAAATTTTTATACTTCTGAAAATTGAGCGTTGCTCTCTTCAGAAGAAATTGTCAGTCCACATAATTTATCTGTTGTTAACTTTGTTTATTTATAAATAAATATTTTATTCATAAGAATATAAATTGTTATTTATAAAAATCATTTTAAAAATATTTATTTATAAAAATAATAGTATTAGAAACTATATAAAATTAATATTTCATTTGTACAAACATTAAAAATATTTATAAAACTCATTATAAATTAAATTAATTAATTATATTTTTTATCATACATTTATTTTATATACAGGGTGTCCCAGAATTGGGGGACAATCCAGAACATGTAACCGTAACCATAACTGCCATTGTAAGCGTAACCGAAATTATGTCGGTCTCGACTCCCGGGTTTTAAATGACAGAAACAAGAAACCAAGAACTACCATAATCACACTAAATCTTCGGAAATTTACCTTGTGGATCCTTTTTTCATATATTTTATGAGTTCGAATTAATCTTAATACCTAACTACATATATATTCTATATGTGAAAATTTTCGACAATGAGGAGGTTTTTGCAGCTGAGTGTGTTTTTGTGTATTTTTACCTAGTTACAATATAGGTTCTGATTTTAATATGTTTTATAATGAAATATATTTTTGTCGTATTTACACATTAGTTATATTTGAATTAAGAAAAATATAAAAAATCATGATCACTCTATTTAAAAAATTTATAAGAAAGTAATATAATAGCTGGAGAATTTTGTCCTTCAGTGTACAACTTCTTGTAAAAGTATCTTGTAATTTATTATGCGACTCACCCTGCACGTGTGTCACATTCTACAAAATAGTACATAAGAACGATTTACTTACATTGATTATATCTATTATATCATCCTTGTGTTTTAATTGTCTTTGAAAGTAAATTAGTTTCAAATGCGATACAAAATATATTTTATGTTAATTAATATACATTTCCCTTTGTTATAGAGAAAGCGAGTAAGCTTTGCAGATCCTCCGGTTTCAAAGGAAATGGGATATGAAATTACCAACAATGATTCTCCACACAAAGCTAACAAATGTGTCCCGCGTGGATTATTGGGGCGTAAAGATTCACCATTGAGGCTAAAGCATATTAAACAGAAACTAATGCATACTGATTCAGATAAAACGGAAAAAGAAGAAACAGATATGTCAGATACGTCTGAAGTTGACTTACAGTGTGAAAGAGAAAATGAATTATTGACAAAAATAGCAGAAGAATTAGAATATTCTGAGCATACTCCAATAGACACTGACGCTCAGCCAGCGGGTAGCTCTGTGGAAAATGAGCCAATTAATATTACCCCTGTGAGAGTTAATGACTGTAATAAAGTTAAAATCGACAATTTAAGTGTTGAATTTGAAATTACCCAAAATTCAACGTTTTCCAAACTTACGGAACCACAATCTATAAATACAGAAGAACAGAATAAAAAAGATGATGTCTTGGAAACATCAAAAACTTCCATTGACAGTATAGAAAATACTGCATTTGACGATTCCGAGACACAGGAAGATATATTTAATGGAACAGACACAAAGCATGATGATGATCTTGAAGTTACAGAAACTAACAAAGATATAAATGCAAGAGATGTACAAAACCTTTCTGTTCAAAATCATTCATTAGGTTCTGCCACAAATGACTCCAGTAGAGATCATTCATTTGAAAAATATATAAATTCTGAAAATTTAGAGGACACAGTGGATGCAGAGAATCTCACTGGTATTAATACTACAGCAAACTCGGACGAAATTTTCTGTGGAAGATTTATACGAACTAGTACGCAAGCAGTAGAAAATACGGAAGGAGAAGATACGTTGCCAGTGACAGATTCAATATTTGGTAGTTTACCTTTGAGCCAAGAAAGTCAAAATATAAGCCAGTTTAATGTAGAAATTCCAGATCCAGAGTCATTAGATTCCACTCAACCCATATATCCTACATTGATATCACGCATGGAACCTATAAAACTTATTATTGATCAGCTAACTAATCCTCTTTGGGTACAACATTTGTCCACATATTTTGAAAATAGAAATCTCGAAACTGTCGGTGACGTCGCGCGATTATCCGAACGTGAAATAAACCGAATTCCTGTAAAGGGTAATTCAAAAGTTGAATTTGTAAAAAATGTTCTTATGTGGTTTGAAAAAACATATGTTATGAAGGAACCGACTAGTATATTAGAAGCATCATGTTCTGTAAATGTTAACATACCTGCATTTACAGTAAATGTAATATATCAAGACCAAGGATCACAAACAACTTTCAATGCGCCACAAAATCAATCAATAAATCAGGGTACTCTGTTTAGTCAACCAAGTTCTAGCAAAATGTTTGACAGTGTTAATACAATTGATAAGAATGTATCTGAACCAGCTAAAGATGCGACGAAATCTACTTTAAATGAGTCATCAAGTGTATCCATTTGTTCGACATTGTCACAGACATCATATGAACCCACTGCAACAACAACCGCTACCATGCATGCCTCTGCTTCAGTTTCGAAGCCATCGGATATGACAACTATGTAAGTTAGAAAACATTTTGTTTGACATTATCTTGCTAGTGTAATATAATGAATATTATTATTCTACTTCAAGATTATTATTATGACCATTGACTTTTTCTTTTATGAAGTTCTGTTTTAATTTAGTTACACAATTTCTGCGAATCTCGTACGTACGCAATATAGTATTAACTTAATTATAAAATTATTGCGTTACGGAAGGTTTTTAGAAGGTACATATATTATAAATAAATATGTATAGCGACAGAGTCATTCCATGCGAACTCGGACAGATTTTGGAGTAAGTTTTCGTAGATTGCTGAAATTTGAATATTTTGTAGTCTTTAGTGGTATTTAAACGTACCTCAAAGGATATTTCAAAATTTTGAGAAATGTCGATTTTACAGCTGTTTGAAGTTAAGTGCTAACTGTTTTTTCAATACATTATAGCTATGGAAGTAGTAAATGGAGAGAGATGAGCTTTACGGTGCTTATAGAGAAGACATTGAAGTTTTAAGAAAAAAATATTTCAGTTTAAAAAAAAGATTGAACTATTTTTGTGCAATTATTTTAAACAAATGCAGGTTTTTAAAAAAGTTAGCATTTAATTTCAAACAGCTGTAAAACCGACATTTTTCAAAATTTTGAAAAATCCTTTGAGGTGCGTTTAAATACCACTAAAGACTACAAAATATTCAAATTTCAGCAATCTACGAAAATTTACTCCGAAATCTGTCCGAGTCCGCATGGAATGTTCCGACAGCAATATGCAGAATTTGGAGAAAATAATTATATGGTTATTACTATTTGTTATTCATGAAACCACATTTGTCTGTATTATATCAATCATTTGTTTAATGTAAATAAACAGCGTATTCTAAGTTAATAAAATTTTACTTTTGTTTAGACAAATGTTAAGTCTACCGGTACCATCTGCGCTAGTTACTACCATTGCGCCAGACACCATTATTGGAAACCACAATCCTTCTGATGCACATACAGTTTCTGCCGTACCTGCAATGAAAGATGTTAGTACTTGTACTAGTACTGATTCTGTTGGTTTATCAAACGCAATGGCATACAAATCCACAAAATCTGTCGCAGCACAAATGGCGTTAGAAGATCTTTTGGACGAAATAGACGTTAGTTTGGTATTAGCAAGTGGAGTTAGAAGATGTAATCCAGAAAAAATTCTATCGCACTACAAGGTAAATAAATAGCTTTCCTTTATTCATCTATTCACTTTTAATATAAGTTCAAAAAATTTCATTCCTCTGATTGAATTTCTGAATTTTCATTTCTTCTGTGTTCATATGTACACTTATCTGCATGAATTGTAAATTGGGTAATTTATTAGACTCCAAGTCAAAATTCTGGTCAAAAGTTCTGAACAACTTTTCCTTATACATATAACTCGCGCTCTGGTGTTTCGGCTTTAAAGTCGTCGCCCACTAGACCAGCGAAGGCCACATCGGGCTATTTGGGAGCCCGGTCTCCATGAGGTTTACCATAGCCACGCGGAAGGGGATCTCGAAGGCCAATGGTAATGTGGGCGCGTTACGGATAGAGAAAACTGTAAGAGTGTAATTGGTAGCATGCGGTGCAGGCTCGTACCCCTAGGTTGATAGTTATTACTGGCCCTCGTAGGAGCCCAAGTGGCAGCGATCACTGGGACCCCCAAGATTCCCAGTCATTCAAGCCTATCGTATGGGTATGAGGATGCACTGCGCACTACTACAGTTTTCCCTATCCGTGACGCGCCCACGTTACAATTGGCTTTCGAGCTCCCTTTCCGCGCGGCTATGATAAACATCATGGACACCGGGCTCCCAAATGGCCCGATGTGGCCTTCGCTGCACTTGACTGAAGCGCCGCGAAGCGACCGCGACGACCACGCGTCGCTCATGTGACTGAACAGCAGCGACTACGCATCGCCTATATAAGAGAACGGCGCCGACGAACATTTCGCTTTGGTCGCCGCGCTTCGCTTCGGCAAATTGGGAGACGGTTTTTAAGGCTCCCCCAAACCAACGCGAATATTCGCTCCGGGCCGCGGAGCAGATAAGGCAGCAGTTTTTTATACGTATCTGATCTGCGGCGGATCAGATAGCACTGCCCATAAGCCACCATATACTCTCGATATACTTATGATTATGTCACTCCAGGTCAAATATTGCTTGATTGAGGATCCTCAACGAGGGTGTCTTCAATGAGAGGCCCTCGGTGCTCGTCGTTGACGCCGTTTGCGGATCGGCGCTTCGCGATTACTTTCGAATATCGGCCTACTTCGCGCCACGCCGTCGCCCGAATCTGGCCGTGGCCTCTATCGCTATATTACTCCCCCCCCCCCCCCAGCGACTTAGCGTTACCCACTGGAAAATGCACACATTTTGTGCCTCTTCGGAGGGGGGGGGGGGGGTCGTATCCGCAGTCCTGCCAATCAGCTGGTTCGAAGATTGTACTCCATCCATAACACTAGAATTACATCACTTAACCCATCCCTTTACATCACCCTATTATCACCTTATAACTACCTTAAGACTAATTTAAAACTTGGAGATCAGATAGCACTGCCCATAAGCCACCACGTATTAAAAACTGCAGCCTTATCTGATCCGCGGCCCGGAGCGGATATTCGCGTTGATTTGGGGGAGCCTTTAAGTTGCGTGGCTCGGAAGTTCCACCGCTAATATTCCACTGTTAATATCTCGAGAGCGAAGCCTCGGATCCCAAAGCGGTAAAGGAATTTTCGATTTTTTTTTGAATCAGGACATTGCATGTTCTGGATTGTCCCGAAATTTAGGAATACCCTGTGTAGTATGGAATATATCTTTACGAATATCTCGGAAACTAAAAGTATAGGGAAAAGAAAAGTAGTATAGATCAAAGTTGTTCAGACTGTTGACCTTGACAACATATTTCAAGGTCATTGAAATCGGTGAGGTCGTTCGCCTTGTAAATAATCATCACTACTTCTTATTTAAATGGTTCTAGTGGTTGAAATTTGTGACGATAGAGATAATAATGCGAGTAAAGACGATATGGATTTCAAGTATATTTTGATATATTACAAATTCATTGTTGAATTGCAGTTTAGTAAATATTAATACATTTTTGTAGAACAAAATGAGACACCTTCCACCAGCAGAATTGGAGAGGGAGACCATCAGAATGCTTGGTCTTGAAAGTAGAAACAGCTGCAATGAAGCGACATTAAAGTCTGTCTGCCGTGCGTGTGGGATTAATAAAGTATTACTTCGGCTTCCTGACATTTTCAGTGCTGATAAAGAATTCTTTATTAAAGTATTGAATGCTTATCGGAAAAAGATGAAAACCAGTGACTGTTTAAATGTTCTCGATTTCGCCGAAGTGAAGGAAGCTGTTTGCCAAAAATGTACCTCTTCGGAACTCGCTGAAATGTTGTCAAACAAATTGAAAGAGGAAGAACAAATGGGAATAAGGAAGCCTATGACAGAATTATCAAGCTTGGATGCCATGCTTAAAAGAATGCCAATGGATGTAATTATTAGTCACACAGTAGCAAATGATGAGCTTATTCCTTCACGTGTTGTTCTAGACATAGCTTTACAGAACAACAGCGCAAGCGATATAGCACAAGCTTTGGAATCTCAGTCCTCTCCTATCACGAAAAATGTTTTTGACAAACTCTGGTCTTCCCAATTTGCAATTGAGCATATTGAAGAATGCAGCAAATCTAAGGAAGATTTGCTGAAAATTCTTAAAGCTGTTAGTTCGAAACTCAGTCAACAGGATCTACTGGAAGCGTTTTATGAATCTATGAACGTCAAATTAACGGTAAAACAAGAACAGGACTAAAATATACACGTCTTTACAGACTGATTTACGACCCATGTGTATCATTGATATTTATTATTAATATTAACTGTAAACAGAGTTTAGTTTTCAATATTGTTACGTATTATATCGTTCTGCAGTTTTTCAACACAATTTCACAAAAAAATATAGTGGTATTATTTGCATTATAATCTCACATTTCTTTGCAATTTCGCAGTAGAATACTGTATATATTTACTAAACAATACTTGTTTCTTCCTTGCTATTATTTTACGTTTTCAAGTGGAAGTTAAAACTATTAAATATTGTGTATTTGTGTACTTGCACCAATTACATTAATCATGATATTTGTTATTATTTTACATACATGTTTGTTATTACAGAAAGGTTCGCCTCTCATTCAAATACATTTAGTGTATCAACAGTTTTATTGGATTAATAAATGTAAAGAACGCGTTTTTTTACTTGTTCTGGTCGATATTAAATCATATCGTAGAATATCCTTTCATAGCTACAGATTAATAATACATTTACTACATAACAATCCCGTGCACTAAATGAAATATTCATTTTATTGATATCTTATGGTATATTTAATTTTAAGAAGAAAAACATACATTTTTAACTAAATAGTTTGGTATAGGAATTTATACATTTAACACCTGCTTCAATCCCCTCTTTTCCTCTACGAACGCCCATTTTAAGCAGTAGTTACGACGCTGGTTTATTCTTTGCGCTTTGAGATAGTGGCATTTTGTTCTAATTAAATTGCATAAGAACTTGATGTAAGAATAATGATTCTTGAAACGTATTATCTAAAATAACGTACTTAAATTATCTATACATTTGATTTTCATAAGAATCTTTATAAGCATATAATACTGTAAATACATACATATATCAAATATAATAATACTTCACACAGAATCTAATCTGCTGTGTATCAATCGTATTACTCATCGATTAGGGCACGTATTGTAATAGAAAACGAGATGTAAATGTTTAGAAGCTGGTATTTCTTTCCAAATTTATATATAACGTTATTTCAATTTAAACCTTATTTTTATGAAACTATTGTTTACATGTAAACAAAGTAATCTGTAAACTTAAGTTAAAAAATTACGAAAGAAATTTCTCATTTAAGACGTATGCTACGATTAATACCAAGTATTTTGCATAAATTGGTTTTCCATGAACTATAAGTTTCAGACATATGGAATCTGGTGTATTACAAACGATCATCATCTATGTTGAATATAAATATTTAATACCACCTTTTCTCCCTAATGTTTTTCGAAGCTAAGGCAAATGAAATAATTGGGATATTAACATTTTAAATTGTAACATGACCCAATTATCGGAGAAAATTGCGCCTTTAGTGTTATTGGAAATCTCGTAATATGTACAAAATTACAAATTTGAGGCTAAAGACATATTTGTTGTTATTAAAGGTATTTTATACAATAAACTTTATAGAACCTTTTATTAATCACATACATATTTGAATCAAAGACGATTTTTTTATATTAAATCGTACATATACGTAAGACTGTTTTCGAAGAAGTGTAATGTCTTAATCTGCGTGTTTTCTCAGTGAAAGATGAAAATCATTGACCGCCGTCGATTATTTTCCTTGGTATTCCTTTTCATGCATGTATAATGAATTTATGCACTTGAAGGTTTTATACCAAGATGTTTTGACGTAGGACTACGTCTAACAAGTCATGGAGTAGTACGGCCGACCGCCTGTGATGAAAATATGTGGCCGAGGGCGGCCACAGTGTCAGGACGGCCAAACTGAATTTGTAAACAACGGAAAAAGGGAGCCTCGGGCGTTGGGACTACTCGAACCTGCGATCTTCAGATTCGTTGTGCATTGTTCAGCTGCTTTAGCCACCACGGACAACGCCAACTCTCCGAGATTCCTTATAACGCACAACACTGTCGGGGCGCCACCTATGTGCCACTCGCACCATAGGCCGTTCCCTAAATGCCACAACTCTTATAAATATGTTATAATAGAAACCGTTATATCTTTAAAAGTACGTGCCGTACAGTACCCGTGATTGCATATTCGTAATGAGCATGAAGTCCAATTAACGTAGTGCAAAATGTATCTACCGCCTGATGCCTCTCTCCGCTCTCAGGGCGCGGAGAAAATGAGATAATATTTTTAGGTGTTCCGCCTCTTTGACTCACAATATCTCGGGAACCGTGTGCGCAACACTGTGCAAGGTATCATTTTAAAGCTCTCGACGAGATCTATTCAAATATATAAACAGCATATCGCAGTGATTTAAACTAACATTGGTAATTGTTCATAAAAGTGTATACCATACCGATTTTTATGAAATTTAAATAAGTTCTAAAAAGTGAAAATTCTGAACAAGGGCCAAAAACAAAACGAATGATGAAGCTGATGAAGTTTTCGACATATTTCAACTCTGATAGCAACCGGTAGACCCGATGTGATCTGTGTCCGCATTAAGGTCTGCGCACGCATATCCGTTCCGTGTCAGTTCCGTATCCGTTCCATGTCCGTGCGGTGTCCCTAATTTCACTGACAACTGTGTAGGAGGCCTGCTCTGGCCCGGTCAGTCCCAATTCATCCGTTTCTACAAGCCTGCTGTACAGTTCGTTCAGTCAGTAGCTGACAAAAGTATTCGTACACCCTTAAAAACAGAATAACATTTTTAAAATTAGTCCAAACGACGTGATTTTTTTTAGAAGGTAGAAGTATTGGTTTCCTAAGTAGATGGAGTGTTTCGTTGTTTTAAAAAAAAAATCACAATTGGTCGGTATAGCGAAGAAAATAATGAAGGTCGCTTTTTCCACTTTTTTTTCTGTGCCTGCAACGAAAATTTAAAAATCCCTTAAGTAGGTAGATTTAAGTAAGTTTTACTCCAATGCTGGTACATAGTAAAACATCTGGTTTCCTGTAAATGGGTGCTTTCGTCGACATCAGCAATCCACTGCAAATTATTAATGTAAAATACATGTTAATCTATACAATCTCATTCATACGCTATTGTATTAAAAAATTACACACAATTACTCGCGACGAGGGCCAACGCACTTCGCGTAGGGACCCGGGAACATGTAGTTTGCGCGCGCGGGGTCCTTTCAAATTCCTTATTGCTCGAGTGTATACACGCGCGCGAATACCAAAAGAGAAGGACGCGCGACGATTGGGTGCAAGAAAAGGTTGGCCATAGGGATGTCATTATATTAGGACCAATCGGACCTGCGTTCCTTGCAGACACGAAGTTTCCACCTCTTCATAGTAATATCTCCCCCCCTATGACCCATCTTTTCTTGTAGCCAATACGTCGCGCATCCTTTTGTTTTGATACTCGAGCGCGTGTATTTTTATATATTCTAAGTGATAAGGGATCCGTCTTCAATTTAAACTACCCCTTTTTTCCTATGTTCCTCCAGCAAGTGTATTGGTGCTCATCGCGAGTAATTTAGATTTTAGAAGTTCATGAAATACCTAATTCATGAAAAGGTCCCTTTTCATGTCTAATGCTGTTTATAGTATGAACCCAATGCTACCTCTTCGCTCGTAAAATCCAAATAGATAACGCTTCAATCTCATTCATTCTTCCAGAGAAATATTGTGTCCAAAAATATGTGGGGCACGAGAAGATATTTTTTATTGAAGAACAAACGATCGACACCTATCGCGATACGTGTCTCGCCCCGCGCCGTGTGAAAGAGTCCGCTCGTTTCCGCGTTTCATTCGTCAACTTCAGACAAAAAGTATCGTCCGGCCGACGTTTGCGGGGTAGACAAAATCAGTATCGTGATACGAGAATCGTCGTGTGAACGGTTCTTATGGAAGCTATAATGATAAATGGAAAATCGGTATGCCTCATACACGTATCCCGATACATGCATCGCCGTGTGAAAGAGCTCTAAAGCTTGCACGTCCTGTTGAAACGCACATCCAGCTCAATTTCCCTAACCCCCATCATTCATGCATCCGATCATACCCTACACCCTATACCTTACCACGCAAAATTCAAATACAAAACTCATTACAACTGTTGTTATTTTAGATTTTAAGCAAGTAACGTTGAAAAAAAACGCAGTAGACCACAGATTAAACTAAATGTATTTATTCTTGTATATATAATAGTTATTGTGCAAATATAATATAGGAACATAGAAGAAAAAACATTAAGATAAAAGAACTGAAAAATACTTCTTATACAGATCAGTCTCTCTTACAAATCTAAAATTTCAGACTGTGTGCACACACGCTCGCCCCGCCTCATAGCAGCACCTGCATCTACGTCGCCAGTCGCCACCGCATGGCGCCTAATACAACATTAATTCCTAACACTTTCCCTTAATGTTGAATTGGATAAACATTTATAACTTAACTTACAAGTTCGGCTTTAAACTTACTAAATTTTACGTGACAAAATGCTTTGGTACATATATCCGCTATCTGGTTTTCCGTAGAACAATAATTTACATTTAAAATTTTAGCCTTAACTGTATCATGTACTAGGTGAAACTTAATATCTATGTGTCTTGATCTCTTATTTGTTACTCCGTTTTTAATTAGCTTAATAGCGCTTTCGTTGTCTACATTTAAGTTTAACCTTACTTTATTTCCTGTCAGCTGTTGAATTAACGGTCTGATTTCTAGCAGTTCCATACAGCATTCCGCTGCCGCAACATATTCTGCTTCTGTAGTTGATTGTGCTACAATTGACTGTTTCCTCGAACACCAGCTTATAGGGCCTCCAGCGTACATGATAATATACCCTGTGGTACTTTCCCTATCAATTGGATCTCCGGCAAAGTCAGAGTCGCTATATGCATCAACTACCTCTTCGTTATGTGAGTCAGAGTCATTGCACGCATCAACTGCTTCTTCGCTGTTAGTTATGGCATATTTTAACCTCTCTGAAAAAGTACAGTTAGTGTATCTGAGAACACACTTTAAATTTACTATTTTCCCTTAAGTTGGATTTTCTGTGTATCTGCTACAGTATCCTGTAGCAAATGCTAAATCAGGCCTTGTTTTACTTGACAAATATAACAAACTCCCTAATAATTCTCTATAAGGATACGATTTTTCTATTGCTTCTTCTCCTTTTTCCTCGTCTTTGAGAAGTGGTGTCTTGACAGGCTTCGATTCCTCCATCCCAACGTTTTGCACCATTCTTTTTATCTAATTACTCTGAGTTAACTTTATAGAAGAGTCCTCCCTTTCTATCTGTATACCAACAAATGTCTTTGGACGATTTGTCGTTGTCAGCTTAAATTCCCCTTTTAGTTTTCTTATGATTTCTTCAATTTCATTTGAGTTATCTCCTATTATTATACCATCGTCAACATACAGGGTGTCCCACTTAGGAATGGACAGCGCGATATCTCTTAAAGTTTCGTCGATAAAAATATAAAAAAAATATGGAATTGCATGGTTCGAGGGGGCCCATTTATTAGCGCGAACGAATTTTGTTTTCGATTATTATTTTAAAAGATACGATGGTCAAGTTCGGTTTTTCAAATGGAACTATTTTTTTTTGAAGACCTGAGTTGATAGTGCGTTCCAAGACAAATTCAATAAGCTTTAATATATACACTTTATTTCCACTGGTTTTTAAGATATTGCGCTTGCAAATTTACTGATTTTCACTGCAAGAAACCCCTCTGGAATGGCAAAAACCGGGGGCGGTCTTACTGGCGCCACGGGTGGCATTGCCTGTTGAAACTGATACTTACCTGCCAAAGGTCTACGACAGAGTACGCAGGCCCAAAAGCTGGACAATTCTTTTCCGTCAGAAATGCTACTTAGGTAGGTACATCTGCGGTATCGAGAAGCACATCGTTACTTTTATTTCGCACTTGCTTCTACGCTCGGATGGCCGGTTCTTTTGGGAGGGATGCAAGTTGGATTGGTTAGGTTAGGAGGAGTGAAAGTTGCTAGACTAAATTTCAACCATAGGGAGCAGATTGTATCAGAACCAATCGGATTTGATCCCTCACAAACGGCTGCTCTCTTGAAGAGGCCCTCGTCACAGCAATACCTCCTCCCCAATGCCCACCTTCTCTCGCACGGAATACGTCAACGCACGCTTTTGTTTTGATATCGAAGCTCGTGCTTATACTCGAGAGGATCACGCGTCGACAGCGGGCTACCCCTTTTCTTCCTGTGTCTCTCCACGAGGAGTATTGCCGGTGGATTGTAGGAGCGAAGATGTCTGGATGCCAGTTATTGAATTCAGGAGACGATAGAAACACTTTATTACAAAACACACATGTACTATAATTAAAGTAAATCGTATTCCTCTCGGGCAGGAGTCGCCCGACGCTCGTCAAGGAGACGCGGCCTGGTACCCCGTGGCGAGGGCTGCTCTTCGCAGTGCCTCGCCCGATTTTTATGGCTTTTTCCGGAAAAAGGTACGAATCCTGGGCCGAACGTAACGAATTGGGATCGAGCCCCCGCACTCGTGGGTGAAATATCTATTACAGCGTATTAAGAAATTCTTTTCTTCATCGTGTCGAAAGGGAAGTGACGCCAATGGATTCCTTATGTTTTTCTGATGAAAATCATACCAAATGTCGTGTAAATCGGACAACTTTTACATAGGGAATACAAATAGCTTGTGTCGAAGTAGTCCGATTTGCACGATATTTGGTATGATTTTCATCAGAAAAACATAAGGAATCCATTGGCGTCACTTCCCTTTCGACACGATGAAGAAAAGAATTTCTTAATACGCTGTAATGGATATTTCACCCTCGAGTGCGGGGGCTCGATCCCAATTCGTTACGTTCGGCCCAGGATTCGTACCTTTTTCCGGAAAAAGCCATAAAAATCGGGCGAGACACTGCGAAGAGCAGCCCTCGCCACGGGGTACCAGGCCGCGTATCCTTGACGAGCGTCGGGCGATTCCTGCCAGAGAGGAATACGATTTACTTTAATTATAGTACATGTGTGTTTTGTAATAAAGTGTTTCTATCGTCTCCTGAATTCAATAACTGGCATCCAGACATCTTCGCTCCTACAATCCACCGGCAATACTCCTCGTGGAGAGACACAGGAAGAAAAGGGGTAGCCCGCTGTCGACGCGTGATCCTCTCGAGTATAAACACGAGCTTCGATATCAAAACAAAAGCGTGCGTTGACGTATTCCGTGCGAGAGAAGGTGGGCATTGGGGAGGAGGTATTGCTGTGACGAGGGCCTCTTGAAGAGAGCAGCCGTTTGTGAGGGATGCAAATCCGATTGGTTCTGATACAATCTGCTCCCTATGATTGAAATTTAGTCTAGCAACTTTCACTCCTCCTAACCTAACCACTCCAACTTGCATCCCTCCCAAAAGAACCGGCCATCCGAGCGTAGAAGCAAGTGCGAAATAAAAGTAACGATGCGCTTCTCGATACCGCAGATGTACCTACCTAAGTAGCATTTCTGACGGAAAAGAATTGTCCAGCTTTTGGGCCTGCGTACTCTGTCGTAGACCTTTGGCAGGTAGGTATCAGTTTCAACAGGCAATGCCACCCGTGGCGCCAGTAAGACCGCCCCCGGTTTTTGCCATTCCAGAGGGGTTTCTTGCAGTGAAAATCAGTAATTGTGCAAGCGCAATAGCTTAAAAACCAGTGGAAATAAAGTGTATACATTAAAGCTTATTCAATTTGTCTTGCAACGCACTATCAACTCGGGTGTTCAGAAAAAATAGTTCCATTTGAAAAACCGAACTTGACCATCGTATCTTTTAAAATAATAATTAAAAAAAATCGTCTCGGCTAAAATAAATTGGCCCTCTCGAACCATTCCATTACATATTTTTTTAAATTTTTTATCTCCAATACTTTAGGAGATATCGCGCTGTCGAGTCTTAGGTGGCACACCCTGTACAGTAAGTCCCACAACCAGTGGTACCTTGTAAGGGCGATATCAGAAAATTTTATTCGATATTTCCGACTTCTTTTTTGTGTAGAATCACCATATTTCGTATTGTGTTAGGGCTGAAAACAAATACAATATTAGTATAAAATTAAACGTCATGTATGAACAAACAGGATACATGCGATGCTTACTTCAGCTCCATCTCCACACAGTACACACCCTAGGCGATCATGCATGCCCCTGCGAACATTTATAAGAAAATATGTGTTACATTATTATCTAGTAAACAAGACGCTAAACATTCGCACTTCGCGCATAATCCTACTTTTCTGTCTTGCAGATAATGTGAAAGTAGTATAGCAGGGCGGGTTCCAACCCAGGTCCTCTGAGGGGAGCGCGGGGGCGGGGGAAGTGACGGCGTGCGGGAGTGCGCGGCGGAGAGGTACATGGGCGCGGGGCCTGCGGGGAGAGGAAGAGCGGGTGCGCGCGCACAAGCCGCGGAGTGAAGGAAGCCGTAATCGTGGAGGGGATCAGTCCGGGCCGAGCCGCCGCGGTGGCCTCTCCAGACTTGGCCCACCGTCGGAAATTTTTCAGAGGGAGGCATTGACCCCCGAAAAAAATCTCTTTCAGAAGTTGGCCCACCTGAAAATTTTTTCAGACCTAACCCAGGGTGGGGACTGTCCTAGAAATTTTTTTTCCAAACCAATATGCATCAGAAATTGTTTCGGACGATGTCGGAAAAGATTGATGTTTTTCGACACCGCGTCTTCGGGGGAAAGAGACGGAGCATTACTTTAAAGTTAAAATTCTAGGAGGGAAAGAGACACCACTACATAGGGGATAGAATCGCATGCATTCTAAAGCTAACAGTATTTCAAAGCGTTCCGATTTACCGTCGCGTATCGCGCGATCTCGCGTAATTCGACTCCTCTGGAGCGGCCGTGCGGGATGATGTCACTTGGCGGCGCGAAGAATGAAATGTAACACAGAAACGCCGAATCTTAAAATTAGGTGGCGAGGAGGATGATGGGTGAACGAAATGGAGAAATAATATAGGTTTAAGATATATATATATATATATATATATATATATATATATATATATTCTTTTAATTTTATGATTTGTAACAATAAAATAAAATAAAAATAAAATATCATAAAATTAAAAGAATATAATTTAACATTTTTTACTACGAGCATCATCCACAATATGATTGATTGATTGCACATGCTAACAATTCACAATCGATCAATGAATGCTGTTCGATGTGTTCGCTTTCAGAAATTAATTTTACATAAATTTGTTGGCGCGGTAGCGCTACGTAGAACGTCTACGAAAGTGGCATATTTACTGCTTACAGTGTTAATCGTTGGAGTATGTCCAACTCGTTTTGTAATACAATTAAAATATAAAAAAATATAAATATAAATATAGAAATATAAAAATACAATTAAAATATAAAATAAAATAGACTACAATATAAAACAATATAAATATAAAAGATAAGAAAATAAAATAATAAAACAAAAGAAAATACAATTAAATAATAAATATAATATATAAAAGAAAAATATAAAAATAGAATATAAATACAACATAAAAAAATATAAAATAAATATAAATATAAAAAATGATTAATAATTTTATTAACAAAAAGAAGAAAAAGAAATTACTGGGGTGGCGGTGAGGGCGACGAGTGCATAGCTATCCGCTCTGGTGATGGGGACCGCGGCGGCTGCGGCAGCGGTTGCCGTAACCGTCGCACGTCGATCCACGGCGGCGACGGTAGCGATGGGGATCGCGGCCGCCTTAGCCGCAGGGGCCCCACTTGCCGATACGGTAGCCAAGGCTGCCGCAGCCGAGTCGCCATCATGGGGCCGACCGCCATGCGCGGCGCGGGGGGTGGCACCACCTCCTCCTCCACCAGCTGCGCATTCAGCATGTAAAATATGCTCTAGAACACACATACACAAAACGTCGATATAATACTGATATATTAAACATATTAAATATCAAACGCACAAATCAATGCAAAGTATCACATACTTGCAGAGGCGGTGAAGGCGGCGAAGGTGGCGAAGGCGGCGAAGGCTGCGAAGGTGGCGACGGCGATAACGGTGGCGAGCCCCAATCCGGCGACGGGGGCGACGGTGGTGGCGAGTCCTGAAACATAGAAACCCGCGATATAATATTTATACAAACGTCTGATTTTAATCTCACACGATTTCAAAGGTTAAACGCGATAAATGTTAAAAAAATATTGTTAAGTACATACCTCTGGGCTGTCTCGGCACTCTGGAGCAATCCGTAACAATCCCATTTATTCTTTTTTTCCGAAAATGACACTCATAAAAAAAAATCGGGCTAACACTGTCATGATTTGAATGCAACTGGTCTCGATGCATCTCCTGGCTCTTGCATGTCAAAACCCCCTCCTATGATGAAATCGAGAAATGCATAGCTTTGCAAAGTAGGATGCCTTTGTTCTTCGCCATCTTCATCACAGGCCACCTGCATTTTCGCTGACCATCCTCCTCCATGTACTTATCTTCTTCTTCACTGACCATCCTCAGAGTGCACTTATCATGTTCTTCGAATTCTTCTCCCTTCTTCTTTGGACACATCATTCGACTAGACCATACCACTCTGATCACGTATTGAACATCTATCGTACCACTTTCAACGTCTATCGTACCTCTCTGAACGTGTATCAAACGTGTATCGAACCACTTTGAACACGTAACGTACCACTTTGAACATCTATCGAACGGGTATTGAACGTGTATTGGACCACTTTCAACGTCTATCGTACCACTCTGAACGTGTATTAAACGTGTATTGGGCCACTTTCAACGTCTATCGTACCCCTCTGAACGTGTATCGAACCACTTTGAACACGTAACGTACCACTTTGAACATCTATCGAACGGGTATTGAACGTGTATTGGACCACTTTCAACGTCTATCGTTTCTGCAGCCCTTTAACATATACGACGTGGGGTGTGTCATCTTCCTCGTCGATCGCATCGGCTACAGCTTTCATAATTAGCTGTTTAGCCATACTGTACGGAACGTCTCCATCTTCCCAACGTAGTCCATGATGTTTTGCCAACCAACCACCGGATGCTCGATTTGTCGGATTTTGTAAGAAGATATTGTGGCATCGAACTCCCAAAAATATAGTGCGAGAGAATTGTTCCCTTTCGTAGGATAGCCACTTCCTTCGCGACAAATCTTCCATCGACGATGAACCCTTGCAGGTCAACGAATGTTTGTACGCTTCCAAGACAGACTGGAGAATGTTGTCTTTCTCGTAAAGCATCTCGATTTTCACGATGAAATTTTGTATGAATTTGGTACAGGAGAGGGCGGGCAAGTAGCGCAGTAATTTAATTGATTTTGCGCACCACATTTGTCAGCGGATTGTATTCAACTACCCGATCGTGCAGAATCAGACAGTAGGCCGTAGTATTTGCAGGTACGTTTTCTTTACAATCAAATTCTATGCGCACGTCCACGGTGCTATTCTTGATCGACTCATTTTGTCGCGAGCAATCAATCATCACGAGGGGGCCAAATTGCAAAAATTGGGCCATGGTGAATAATGCCTCGTTGCAACTATGTCCGTAATACGATTTACGAAAATGCGTATACATGTTAAATAAGATGGCGTGCCTATTCTTGTCAAAGTCCAAGTTCATGTCATCGTACGGGTAAAATTCCGAGTTGAGAAAAAGTTTTACATTGGTCAATTTGCAGTGGTCAAATCGAGTAACATCTTCAGTCATCACATTCTTTCGAGCAGTCTGTAGAGCAAAGATAATGTATCGCGGCTTCTCCAACTGTGCAGCTACCTTCACGGCCCACGAATGCTTGGTCGTGCTCTGTAAGAGAGGATACTCGTACAGATCCCACGAGCGAAAACTAATGCTCAGGTTTTGTCCACTTTCCAAAGCATGTAGCAACGACAGCTTACACACACACACAACGTCGGCGTATAATAATTTATTTTTATGAGAAATTTTATCAGAAATTGTTTCGAACGATGTCGGGAAAGATCGGCGTTTCTCGACACCGCGTCTTTAGAATACCATTGTAAAATAAAAAATTATTGTATTTATTAACTCGTTCTTATAAATAGCGGAATTATTGCATAAAAATAAAATAAAATTCTTTGCATATGTATAGAAATTATTATATTTATTAACTCGATCTAATAAAATAGTGGAATTATGTAAAATAAAATTGCTCACACATATAAGAATTATGCAGCGTCAACAAATCTTAAAAATTAGGCCGTGGGAGGAGGAACACGGGTAAATAAAATTGAGAAATAATATATGTTTAAGAAATATATATATTGTTACAAATAATAATATGAAAGAATAATATGAAGGAATAATATAGAATATAGAATATAATAATAAATAATAGAATATAGAATATAGAATATAATAATAAATAATAGAATATAAATATAAATATAAAAAAAAGAATATAATATAAAAAAAGAATATATAAAAAAAAGAAGAATATAAAATACAATTAAATAATAATAAATATAAATAAAAAAAAAGAATATAAATATAAATATAAAAAATATAGAATAAAAAAAGAAAAAAAGAACATAAATATAAAAATATAGAATAAGAATAAAACTAGTGCGGCGACCGCGGTGGTGATGGCGATGGTGATGGCGATGGTGATCGCTGCAGCCTAACCGCTCTCGTGGGGCCCGCCGCATTCTCCTCGGCCAGCGCCGGTGCCTCATCCTCCACCACCCGCGCATTCATCATAAAATATAAATTCTAGAACACACAAAAAATTGATATTATATTTATACAAAACATATTAAATATCAAACGCAAAAAAAAAATGCAAAGTATTACATACTTGCAGCGGGGGTGAAGGTGGCGGCGACGGCGACGGTGATGGCTACGGCCAGCCCCAATCCGGTGACCACACCCTCGGCGACGGGGGTGATGGCGGCGGCGATGGTCCGGCTTGTACCCTCGGGGGTGACGGTGGTGGCGAGTTCTGGAACATAGAAACCCACGATATATAATATTGGCACAACCGTCTGATTTTAATCTCACTCGGTATAAATGGTTAAACGTGATAAATGTCAAAAATATTGCGAAGTACATACCTCTGGATTCTCTCGGCTCTGCGCGGGATCGCACTCTGGAGCAATTCTGTGCAATCCCATTTTTTTTTTTATATAAAAATGACGCTCGCAAAGCAATATGTGACACCTTCGCGATTTGAATGCAACTGGTCTCGATGCATCTCCTGGCTCTTGCACGTCAAAACCCCCTCCTATGATGAAATCGAGAAATGCATAGCTTTGCAAAGTAGGATGCCTTTGTTCTTCACCATCTTCATCACAGGCCACCTGCATTTTCGCTGACCATCCTCCTCCATGTACTTATCTTCTTCTTCACTGACCGTCCTCTCCTTATTCACACGCATCTGCTTTCCCTTCTTCTTTGGGCACATCATTCGACTAGACCATACCACTCTGATCATGTATTGAACATGTATCGAACCACTTTGAACACCTATCATACCACTCTGAACATCTATCGAACTTGTATTGAACATGTATCAAACGTGAATCGCATCACTTTGATCGCATATCAACCGTGTATCGAATCACTTTGAACACATAACGTACCACTTTAAACATCTATCGAACGGGTATCGAACATGTATCGAACCGCTTTGAACGTGTATTGAACGTCTATCGTACCGCTTTGAACATCTATCGAACGGGTATCGAACGTCTATCATACCACTTTGAACATCTATCGTACCACTCCGAACATCTATCGAACGTCTATCAGACCACTTGAACATCTATCGAACGTCTATCAGACCACTTGAACATCTATCGAACGTCTATCATACCGCGTTGATCATGAATCGTACTACTACTTGTACATAATTACAACTATCGTCTTAATCTAGCGTACATGCAGAAGGTTGGAGGTTGAGGAGGGTGAAGAAAAAACAGTTATGCATTAAAAATTGATTATATTTTATTTGTGTATTTCCCTCTGGCGTTTAGACCACCAGTTGAATATTTTAAATACATTTTGCATGGCACAGTGTTTTGCGTGTCTGCCACATCGCAGAGTATTAACTACGTTTAGCTTATTTAGGGATTTGATATCCTCGTAGTCAATGTCTAGCGTCTCGATGATCACGTCCCCTCTCGTATTTTCATCGAGGAAATCCATGAGCCAATCGCGTTTCTGCAGCCCTTTAACGTATACGACATGGGGTGTGTCATCTTCCTCGTCGATCGCATCGGCTACAGCTTTTATAATTAGCTGTTTAGCCATACTGTACGGAACGTCTCCATCTTCCCAACGTAGTCCATGATGTTTTGCCACCAACCACCGGATGCTCGATTTGTCGGATTTTGTAAGAAGATATTGTGGCATCGAACTCCCAAAAATATAGTGCGAGAGAATTGTTCCCTTTCGTAGGATAGCCACTTCCTTCGCGACAAATCTTCCATCGACGATGAACCCTTGCAGGTCAACGAATGTTTGTACGACCATTATCGATACAATTTAGAGGTCCGTTCGCTTCCAAGACAGACTGGAGAATGTTGTCTTTCTCGTAAAGCATCTCGATTTTCACGATGAAATTTTGTACGAATTTGGTACAGGAGAGGGAGGGCAAGTAGCGCAGTAATTTAATTGATTTTGCGCACCACATTTGTCAGCGGATTGTATTCAACCACCCGATCGTGCAGAATCAAACAGTAGGCCGTAGTATTTGCAGGTACGTTTTCTTTACAATCAAATTCTATGCGCACGTCCACGGTGCTATTCTTGATCGACTCATTTTGTCGCGAGCAATCAATCACCACGAGGGGGCCAAATTGCAAAAATTGGGCTACGGTGAATAATGCCTCGTTGCAACTATGTCCGTAATACGATTTACGAAAATGCGTATACATGTTAAATAAGATGGCGTGCCTATTCTTGTCAAAGTCCAAGTTCATGTCATCGTACGGGTAAAATTCCGAGTTGAGAAAAAGTTTTACATTGGTCAATTTGCAGTGGTCAAATCGAGTAACATCTTCAGTCATCACATTCTTTCGAGCAGTCTGTAGAGCAAAGATAATGTATCGCGGCTTCTCCAACTGTGCAGCTGCCTTCACGGCCCACGAATGCTTGGTCGTGCTCTATAAGAGAGGATACTCGTACACATCCCACGAGCGAAAACTAATGCTCAGGTTTTGTCCACTTTCCAAAGCATGTAGCAACGACAGCTTATTAACGTCGTTCAGCGTCACGTGAGGCATCCGCCATTGCACTTTAAGTAATTCAATTTCTGGTTCCAACGTCGGCGATCCTATTAGAGAATTGTTATCGTTGCGCGATCGTATTAAAATCAATTCGTGACGTGCATTAATAACCATGCGTTTGTAGTCCTCGCAAAATCCCAACAAATATTTGAGCGGGATGCAAAAATTGAAATGATTTTTCACTATTAGCTCATCGTGCCGTTTCAAGCCCCATCCCGCATTCTCCATATTTTTGTCTTCATCAGATGTCATCGATACATAGTTTTTAAGCCTGCTAGTTATTCCAACGTTTCTGTTGCGATCAATCTCCACACCATTCAGTTCGTATCGAATCTCATCAAATATGAATGCCATGCAATTATTTCCCAACATCACCGTTGATACATCATTCGGCTTATTTATCGTCAATTTCCCCTCCAGGAGAGGAAACTTTCACACGGTAATGTGTATAAATCCTGTTGCTGTATAGGTATTCTTATCTCATCGCTGTAACCAAACGTCGTGTTGACGTAAGGGTTGTATGTGTGAGTCTCAAGCTTGACGATGCGATCATCAAACTCGGCTTCGCGCCAATGCTTAGAATGTCGGTCATTTTTCAACTTAATTGCGTACAATGAATCCCAGCGATTTCAAAAATGCAATGTTCGCAGCACTGAGCCTCTTCTTTTTAGCGTAATCAGAGCTGTTGCAGTTGTTATTGTAGTTCTTGTTGTTGTTGTTGTTGTAAACAATTTCGTTTGGAAGAAACGTGTTTCTGGAGTCGTTCAACACAAGGATCTCATTCGACCGCACCACATGTATTATCATCGACGTCGTCGTACGTGCAGTCTGATGGTAATCTCTTCACCTCGAAAATCAAGCAACCGTCCGTCTTGATCCACAACGCGTATCGTTGGATCCGAAATGACCTGGGCGGTGATTGGAAGGTAAATGATCTGCGCGGGCGTTTCCGATATCTTATGTCCCGGCGGTACTCTGGGAGAAAATTCATGTATGGTATGTACGCGCTTCCCATTGCTGTACGCGCCAGTGGTCACGCTACATTCTACGCGCATAATGTTCACATTCATGATATTAATCGGATCGTCCGATTCGTGCCACTGTCCCGGTTCTAATACGCGATTCGTCGAGAATCCCAGTAGCGATCCAATGTTATTGGGCTTCGTAAAGTCTACAATGAACGAGCAGTACAGCTCACTTTTCATGGTGTTGTTGTTGGGGCGCAACACTATAGGATACTCATCGTTGTCGCTGCCATCGTTGGCATTGGTGCCATCGAGTTTTTGAGGATACCGCTCGAGTAATCGCTGTTTCAAATGCGATTATGACGCTGCATTTCCTGCAGCTGATGTTGCGCCGCCTTATTATCGTTTACCGCCTTGGCGATCCCCGCTGCTCCACCGGCTAATGATCCGAGAACACCTAGCAGCGGGAGAAGTGGTAATATGCCACCTCGTTTTGCCACCGGAAGAATCCGCTTTTGCGATGCTTTCTTTGGAGTCCTTTTGCGGGTTTTTGTTTTCATCCCCATTCCGATTTTCGTCTTAGCTTTCATAGCTGCCCAAACAGCTGTAGCAGCACCTCTTTCACCCAGAGTCGAGTCTCGCGCAACGATGCGTTTTCGCGCTTTGTCAGCGAGAACCTTATCTGCCGTGTGCCTTTCACCGAGGTCGTTGCTACGCGAATATGCAATATCGTGTTCGCGACACGCTGCGTCCAACGGATTGATGCCTCGATCGCCTCTAGCCAATCGTTTTGCCAGATGAGTTCCTGGACCACAAAACTGATATCCCGGAATATGTAATTCGATAGGTAACGCGTTTATCGCCCGATTTAACAGACCACAACCTTTCTTTACTCTCTTCGACGGCATTCGCTGCAGTTTTTAATCAATGGTGCTGGACCGTCGATATGCGTTCGCTGCCAAGGGCGATTATAATGTTCCAAGCACCGACGATACTGCTGAACCTCAGAATCGGCTTTTATATGCTCGGGGAGTCTGTCCCACAACTGATCGATGTGTCTGCCAAACTCTCGCAGTAGAATAATCTTTGGTATATATTTCAACTGCTCAGCGGTTAGGTTTCGAATATAACAATTATCCGACAGGATCAGAAGCATTTTGAATAATAAGCTGTTTTGCTTCAGCGCGAGCCTATAAATAGAGCATATCGCAGCTTCGACGTATCAAAATCATTTTTCGCAGTTCACGGAGAGGATGCGATTCGTGCGACAACCTGTGGCGATACGCGTGACAAATTTTGACGATAAATCGCAAATGATGTCTCCGAAAACGAGACGCAGACACGGTAGCATGCTACCAAACACTATACGCTGCCTCATTTGTGGCCCATCAAATTGTGGAAAGACAAACGTGCTGGTCAGCTTGTTGGAAAGTCCTCACGGCGTGTGCTTCGAGAACGTGTACGTGTATTCCAAGTCGTTGCAACAGCTAAAATATAAGTATTTGGAGAATTTATTGACTCCGATAGATGAAATTGACTACTTTACATTTTCGAATAACAGTGACGTCATCACACCGAGCGAATCGCTTCCGAATTCGATTTTTATCTTTGATGACGTGGCATGCGATAAGCAAGATACGATAAGGGAATACTTTGCAATGGGGCGCCACTCGAATGTTGACTGCTTCTATCTCTGTCAGACATATGCAAAGATTCCCAAACATCTTATACGCGATAATGCGAATCTGTTGATACTGTTTAAGCAGGATGGTACCAACTTGAAACATTTGTACAACGATCATGTAAACACTGATATGTCTTATGAGGATTTCTGCGCTTTATGTCGTAACTGTTGTCGTAATTGTTGACAACGGGAGTATGGTTTCGTGGTAATAGACAAGGATAGCGCGATGTCCAATGGACGTTATAGAAAGGGATTTAACGAGTTTGCGGTACCGTGAGATGCTCAATCGTCGTCAACACGTCGGTGGGAAAGCAACGCCCCGCGGTGCAACGATGATCGATATCGATAGTCTGGAGATTGAGGATCGCGAGAGAATAGCGAAGGAAATTGCAAAAACCAGCGAATCCATTCGCAAGAAACATCAGGCTTTGAAGACCGGCAAGATGGAGGAAGATATCGCGTTGCAGAGATACTTTAAACCTATCGTAGAACCCTTAAAACATATTGTGGAAAATACCGCAGCAACAGAAGCTGACACATCACCGCTGATGAGTACAGACGTAGAGGGGAATGAAACATTAATGCCTAAAACAAAAATACAGCCTAAAGGAAACACATCGCCCTAGATAAAGAGGAAACGACGCTTGTCATCGGAATATTCGCCCGTAACCTCCACACCAGTTCAATCGAAGCGGAAACGACAGTGTTACGTGAGGGCGTTAAATTTTAAGCGACCCAGCGGTTGAGTCTAATTTTCTTCACGCAACGCTTAACGAATTAAAGATTTTAGCAATTTGCACGTATTACGCGAAAAATCAGGATTGTTTCGGGGTACGGCTTTTGTCTACAACCAATACAGGTTGCCCAATCAGGATGTGGCATTTTTGGAGAGACTGGTTCGAAACAAATGAGACAGATTTAAGGTGAATGTTACCATGTATTACAAAATAAGAAAAAGGGAAATTAAAGGTGGAACATAAATGGGGAATTTACATGGGTTTGACAACGATAAACAATATAAAAGGTCCGATTGCGATGATGTAGAACTTTAACAATAGTTGGTTTTGTTTCGGAGGTTACAATTACACGTTGGCGACAGACGAAGGACAATAATTGATCGGCAATAATTAATCGAGGGAAAATCCCGTAACCCACTAAGTGGTTGAATCGATTATCGCGTTTGTATTCGATTTTTGCACATTCGCTTGAATTGTTTAGAGAGGTAATTTGGTCGGTGATTTATATTACAGAAATAGGAAAAATTTCAGAACGCGGTACACGCCGAAGGGAAGGTAACAGTTGACCGAGGGAAATCCCGTAACCCACTAAGTGGTTGAATCAATTATCGCTTCCGTACAATATCATAGATACCTTGAATCACTCACCGACTCGGTACTAGTAGAGATTTGTTACATTTTGAACGGCTTACACTCAATCTCTCGCTCTCTCTGTCTCTCTCTCTCTGTCTCTCTCTCTCTCTCTCTCTCTCTCTCTCTCTCTCTCTCTCTCTCTCTTCTCTCTCTCTCGCTGGCGTGTGCGTGTGTCTCTATTATGTGATCTGGAGGGTGCCTGCGGTGCACGATGTTTAAGCAGAGGACACCACACAATACACTGATGTTAAGTGTTAGCAGTTTCGCGTAAGATAATCTGGGTTTTAATTAATATATGTAAAATAAACAGTAGTTGAAACAAGAAAACGTATATAAATGAGTCTCTACGGGGACTGAGTCTTTCCGTTGTCTCACGATCACTCGGAACTCCAGCTCAATCACTATTTTTACAAACAGCAATATGTCCCTCGGACGAATCAACCGCGCACTACGCGACTTGCTAGCTGACTGCCTCGAACGAACGCAAGGGCCCAAGCGCTTGGGACTTTACAAAGAACCCAAACTGCTGAGCACGCATTTCACACGCGGCCCACCACGTCGTCGCCTCAGACCGTTCCTCTTAGTGCTTGGGTTTTCGAACCTTATCGCATCCGGTGTTCCAAGAACGTCGCGCAGCATTCGAAGATTCGACAGCTTCATATGGGAAAGTATGCCGTGGCGTGACAGACTTCTAGCTAGATTACAGAGAGTTTTGGTTCACAGATCATTGACAATTGATCGAGGGATTCCATGACGCTCAATGGTCGGATCAATTGTCAATATTTTTAGAAAAATATCGCGTGAAAAGTAGCCGACACGTAACAACAGAATGTCGCGTCAAACGATTTCACCGTTCCTCCCAAGCCAATAAATACGACATTTTCGAAACTACTCCCGACGAGTCGTTTGTAACATCTAGTAGACATCAACTCCAAACATCCGAGGGACAAGAAACGTTTCGCAACCACTTCGGTCCGCTGGGACAAAAATACATGAGCGTAATCCTAAGTAGTGATAGGGATACAACAATGGACTATATGTATGGCGTATACTTTGGCGATAGTGGAACGATGCTTGGGGATAAGGCTTTCGATATAGACAAGGATGATAATATAATCATAGATGGTGTAAGGTACGGAGGAACGTCCGGTCTTTACGAACTGATTTTCAAGAGAATTCCTGACTGATGCTTTGTACACCGATGCCGATAAACAAAAATACAAAAGTATACTGCTGGCGACGAATGCCCACAGACGCGATCATGACGCCAAAAATCCCGTATTGAGTAACAAGGGATACAAATACAAATACGTAATTGCACCGTTACTCCTACCGCGCATCAGATGGTAGGGCAGGGAAAGGTCTAAGGACACCGCGAGCCATGGTGGTAAACGATAACAAGATTGATTACGTGCACTGGGACGATCCCAACGAGATGGTGGATCGATTGCGTTTGCTGGAAGCGTCGCGTCAGGCTGGTAACAACTCTCATGATCCTGAAAGTCTATCGATTATCGAGGAACTCCGCAAGGTAGGCCTCATTATAAATTAAACCGCACGCCGACGATGTGTACTGTATGCGTCGAGATGCCGATCAACAAATTTGTGGTATCGCTCGAAAAGAGTGGAGCAGCTACAATGGACTATTACAAATGGAGCGGTATGCTTCGAAATTACATGCGAGATAATGCTCTTTGCGTGACCGGTGCCGACTTTGATGCAAAATCGCGCAAGATACGACGCGTAGCTCAGCCGGTGGCAGACAGCGATGCCGTCAACAAACTATACGTGGAAAAGAGCATTAAACTTTTGAGAGAGCAGCAGGAAGAATTAGAGAGGAAGCTGGTCGTGTATAAAAGAGATATGCTGACGTTGCAAAACAGTGTGCATAAGATATCGCAGGCTTAGAATTCTATCCCGCAGCAGCGCTGCGAAGGAGAATCATGCGAGACGATTGAACTTGACCAGAATTTCCTCGGGCGGACGGGGGCACATAATGCACGTACTCGATAATTATCGCATCATTCGTGGCAAAGATACATCTGCGATCAAACATGCAGCCATTATCGAAATCCATGAGTGAAGAAAACCATGGCCACAAGAAGCTACAACTCGTTGAGGAATTGCATGCTCCAGCTCGAAGACATATCCCGCGGAGACGCGTCATAGTGCATGGATACGACGATCTGTGGCAAGCTGACATTGTAGAAATGCGTCCGTACTCGAAATTCAACCAGGGTCACCACTACATACTCACCGTCGTCGATGTGTTGAGCAAGTGTGCATGGGCGTTGCCGCTCAAAACTAAAAGTGGCGCTGAGGTGACTATAGCGTTTGCAAAGATAGAGATCGATATCCGAAAAATTTGCAAACCGATCAAGGAAAAGAATTTTACAACGCCGATGTGCAGAAACTCTTGACAAACCATGACATTAATCATTATTCAACGTATTCGGTGTTGAAGGCCTCCGTCGTAGCACGTTTCAATCGAACTTTGAAGAACAATATGTGGAAAATGTTTACGCTCAATGGAACCTATAGATGGACCGATGCGCTACCGCGTCTACTTGCAGAGTATAACGCGCGAAAACATAGAACCATCAGAATGCGCCCTTGTGATGTTACCCCTGCGATCGCCGACATGCTGCTAGCCACCATATACAGCAACATAAAGATCGCTGCTTCAGCGAGATTCAAGCTGGGCGACTTTGTGCGCTTGAGCAAATTTAAAACCATCTTCGACAAAGGCTATACACCGAATTGGAAAACGGAGGTGTTCGAGATAGCCAAAGTACAGGTAACTAACCCTGCAACGTATCTGCTCGTCGATTCCTGTGGAAAACCTGTTGCTGGGGGATTCTATGATCACGAGCTGCAACGCGTCACCGTTCCTGATGTATATCTAGTGGAAAAAGTGCTGCGTAGAAAGGGGGATAAGGTATACCTCAAGTGGCTGGGGTTTGATAAATCACACAATTCTTGGATAAATAAGTATAATGCATTGTAAAATAAAAATAATGTATTGTAAAATAATAATACATGGCACAATAAATACATTGATACATATACATATACATATACATATACATATACATATACATATACATACACATATACATATACATGTGTGAACAATTTATTTAACATTTTGCTGTAAGCGACGTCGATAATATCATTCAAAGGCACATGCCAACAGTTCGCAATCAACAAGAGATTTATCATCGAAATATTCACTATCACGTATAGCTTTAACAGCGCAGCACGAGTCTAAAGTTTCATCGACGACATCGCACCGCTATAACACGCTCGCAAATTTGAAAACTTCGTCTCAACATGATGTGTGGTTTCATAAAGAGCGATGGTGAAAAGCAGACAATAAAAATAGGATTCTGGAATATTCATGTCTCTGTTAGCCCAATGATATCCAATTGTTCTATGTATCTTTATTTGCTAGCCCATGGATATCAAAGAAAGATACATAGAACAATTGGATATCATGTTGTTACAATGAACTTTCAAGAAAATTACTTTTAATCAAACTATAAACTATTGTTAGCAAAGTTTCGGATCACACGCGTCGCAGGATCGGGATACTCGCGTGGAGGCTGTCTTTGAATTAAGCACTTTAGTTTAACACTAAATTTAATCTTACGTATAAGTCTATTTACAGTTATGGTACAATAAAGAGTTATGGAGCACAATTATTAACACAGTTATTTAATTCTAATTTAATAGCAGCGGTACTGGCTTCCCGGCACGGTTAGCGAGTTTAATCTTAAACAGCGCGAAGCACGCGGAATCGGCACGATTCTCGAAGCAAGCAAAGCGCGTTTCAAGCAAGGCAAGCAAATTAGCAGGCGAAAGCGTTTAAACAAGTGTTATCTCTCGGATGGCTCGTCGACAAGTAGATCGAGGAAATCTTGCTCGATTTCCTCGACTCCGCGTGCTCTCCCCCTTCCATCGATCGCCGAGATAAGATCGATGATCCACATGAACAAGGGGGGATAGAATTTTGCGTCACCACGCCTGAGTCAACTCGGGCTCGGGAGATGGCGCAATAAGTGCTATTTCTCGAACAACTATAATACTATTTAAAACGAAAACTAATGAATTCTCGGGAAGGTAAAGCTGAACTGTCCTTTTTGACGATCTCTTTTGGAATGCCATCCTTTTTATTCCTTTTTTAAATTCCGCATTCAAATTATCGACCTTTTCCGGTTGCTAAACTACCACTTCCGTTTCCCTTCCGAGACTACATTCAAGCGCCCACTAACAGTTTGACCCTTGCGTTTTCGATTGGCGCCAAAATAATTTCGCAATTCAATCATTCTTGACTTCATGTCGTCATTAGTAATAGATTGTAAAGTTCGACTATCTATTTGCTCAACCCTGTGTAAGCATTGTAACGAAATAAACGATACATCTCAATTAAATTTATTCATTATTTTTTTATTCTCCGACATATGATTTAAAGAGTTAATTAATAGTAGACTCCACGTCGCGGGACGTGACACGAAGTTTTCAAATTTTGCGAGCGTGTTACAGCTGTCATAGACTCAGGGCGGAGTCAGAGGCCTCGTTCACACGAAGAGAGTATCATTAAGTTCAAATTTCTTTTTTATAATGATATTTTTACAATGGAATTTTACAATGGAATTTTATAATATCCCCAGGGCAGAGTGTCGACCGAATCGGGTACGATATGCCGCTTGTCGTCGTATGGACTTAGAGCGATTTTGAGTAGTATTACAAGGGGGATTCTAATTCAAATTTGAGTTTCAAGGTCATGATAACCGACCTTGAAATCCAAATTTGAGTTTGAAAATTTGTTTTTTTGCCGGCGGGCGGCGGCGGATGACGTCATAGAGATTGCGGAGTGGTGGGGGGTATAGCGCGAGGAGCAGATATCGATACCGAACCGATACACCGAAGTGTACTCTGGAGCGTGGTACAGACTGTCGGTAAGGAAGGTGCTACTCTGGAGCGTGGTACAGACTGTCGGTAAGGAAGGTGCTACTCTGGAGCGTGGTACAGACTGTCGGTAAGGAAGGAAATATTAATTTTATGATATTAATATAAATGAAAAAACTCGGGGCGACGGGGCTCGAACCCAAGACCTCCGCGGTACGAGTCAGCCGCCTAACCAACTCCCCCAAACGCCGTCTCTCTGACATTAGTCTTTTCCGAATGGTACATAGCGAAACCAACAGAGCATCACACACACACACACAAACACACACACACCATGAGCCGTTGCCAAACATCTGGGGAAAGAGAGAGCATTAGTGGTACAATCACAGTTATTTTAAAGCTAAATTCGGAGACAGCACTACATAGTGGTACAAGTTCATTTATTCTAAAGCTAAAATTTTTTCAAAGCGTTCCGATTTAACGTCGCTGCGTTTCACGCGATCTCGCGTAATTCGAATCCTCTGGAGCAGCCGTGCGGGATGATGTGACTTGGCGGCGCGAATGATAGAAAGAATTATGCAGCGTCAGCAAATCTTAAAGTTAGATGACGAGGAGGATGATGGGCGAATGAAATGGTACAAATCATAAAATTAAAACAATATAATTTAACATTTTTTACTACGAGCATCATCTACAATATGATTGATTGCACACGCTAACAATTCACAATCGATCAGTGAATGCTGTTCGAAGTATTCGCTTTCAGAAATTAATTTTACATAATCTGTTGGCGCGGTAGCGCTACGTAGAACGTCTACGAAAGTGGCATATTTACTGCTTACAGAGTACATATTTTCAGTTAGCCACGTATACATATGTTCAATGCAATGATTGTACGCGAATAGTTTACACATCGTGGCTTCAGTCATATATATGACAACGCGATTATCGGTGATTTTAATAAGTTGATCATCATGCACACGTGTGAACACTAGTCGTAAATGATCAATTATAATGTGAGTTTGAGGCGATGTTGCGTTGCTGCGTAATCGTTGGAGTATGTCCACCTCGTTTTGTAGCAGGAGTTTCCACGTAGACATTGAAAAGCTTAACTCGTTGCCTTTATTGTCGGCTATGGCGATCTCGACGTGACACAAATCCATACCAATGCGAATTCCTATAGTTAGACGTTTATAAGCTGTTGCAGTCAGTGGATAATCACGCCCCAGGATCCGTACGATTGATGGTTTCGATGTTTTCATCGTTTTTAGCGATACGGATCCAGAACTGTAAGAAACAAGTACATGAAATTGATACTTTGGTCGTTTGCGTTTACAGTGAATGAAGTAAATGAAAAGTGTATAGTAACGCGTACATACCTCATATTGGATTGTTGATGATGATGTTGTTGTTGCTGCTGTTGTTGGCATTTATTTGGAAACCCACTATCGTTGCCGGCTGCGCAGGATGAATCGTTTAAGCTGTGTTTGTACATTTTGATGTGCACTATATTTTTTATGGAGTACCGTCTGTTCCGTCAAAGTCACTGAGGCTACTGAGCGATTGATGGAATAGCGTCCGAGAGCTCGGCTTAAATAGAGGTGCAATTGCCTCCCCCACCACAGCATTTTATTTTAAAGCTACCAATTTTTCCATAATGTTTTTTCAATCTTAACATCGCAGCATATCGCTTGATTGTATGTAATTTGAGCCCCACCTTCAAGCATAAAAGTCTCGACACGTGTTGAATGTAATGTAATATCTGTGAAAGCGCTGAATCTTAGAATTATGCGGCGTCAGCAGAAACTGTGTCGGATGATTTGCGCGCTAATTCGTCATACGCGCGAATCATAGAAAGAATTATGCTGTATCGGTAGAAACTGCACAGAACCATGCTGGGACGGATCGTCGTTTTTGCATGCGGTGCATTCGAGGGATGGGGGTACGCCAAAAGAGTTAGGCAGAGATACCAAACCATGGTATCAGTCTTAAAAAGCGCACTCTAAACTGCACAAAGTCTCAAATCGCTGCAACGTGTTGCACGGAAAAGACATATTCCATTTACAACCATGGGAGAATTCGCGCAAGTAGAACGTCAATTGTTGGATCAATCTGCGCGATTGATTTCACAGGAAGAATACCTCGCGCGGGAAGAACGGTGCAACGAGTGTATGGAATCGTTGGAAGAACACAGCCGAGTGAAACGCCCCCGATTATCGATCGGTGTTCAGCAATCGCTGGTTGCTCGAATCGCGCAGCTCGAAGGATTAAAATATTCGTTGCGCGGACGTTTCATGCATGAAGGTGCCGGACATTCGAGCACAGGACTTTTGTGGCGCGAAAAAGACACTGCATTCGATAGTCGCGTATTAACCGATGCCGTGCTAAATTCGAATTATATCGAGCCGCGCAACTTCCTCCAGGATGCGGAGACCATTGTGTTGGAACATTTACGAGGCGCCTTGAGGAAACGTCGAAGCCTCAAAGTGAACACTGTGTTCAACGGCGAATTTGTGGCGGGGGACAAACATGCTTGTAAAAGCATCAATACCCGAAACTGCGAACTCTTCGGTACATCCGATCTACAGGAGTGGTACCAACGATGTGTCATCGAACCCACCCTGGCATCGTTGGAAGAGTTCCAGGAATGCGACAGCGGATGGGCATTGACGAGGATTCTCAACCTAACCGTCAACGTTAATAAGTACAATCCGCTGCGTGCTGGGTGTCACCACAAGTTGCCGCGGGAAATATTGATGAAGAAAGCGACAATTAGCGTGCGATCCGAGGATAACGCCTGTTTCGCATGGGCAGTGGTCGCAGCTCTCCATCCCGCTGAAAGAAACCCTCATCGGCCAAGTTCATATCCACATTATACATTGGTGCTAAGTCTACAGGGCATTGAGTTTCCAATGTCCACGAAGCAAATTGTAAAGTTTGAACGGTTGAACAACATCTCAATCAACGTCTATAGCTTCGAGGAGAAGAAGAAGACGGAAAAAGGGTTGACAATCTTTCCACTGCATCTCACCAACCACAAGAGAGATCAGCACACAAACCTGCTCTACATGCCAGAACAGGGGGACAGCAATGTGGGACACTTTGTGCTGATCAAGAACTTGTCCCGACTGGTGAGCATGCAGTTGAGCAGGCACAGAGAAAAGAAATTCATCTGTGATCAGTGCGTATATAAAATTATGAAATATTGAAACATCCCCATGAAAAAATTAAATAAAAATTTGATTTTATAGGTGTCTGCACTACTTTGGATCCGCTGAGAAGTTGGAGGCCCACACAGTGGATTGCCGAGAGATGAACGACTGCGCCATTCTGCTGCCTAGCCAGGACAACAATTGGCTCAGTTTCGATGGCTACGGCAGGAAGGAACGACTCCCCTTCGTGGTGTACGCCGATCTAGAGTGCATCATTGAGAAAACGGAGAATGTCCAGAAGGATGCGGGGGAGCACAAATTGTGCACGTACCAGAAACATAAGGTGCATAGTATTGGCTATTATATGCATTGCTCGTACGATGGATCGTTATCAGCATATCGATATTATCGCGATGTGGATTGCGTTTCTTGGTTCGTGAAAGAGCTGAAAAATTTTGCGGATTTTGCTAAACAGATCCTGGCCAATAATGTTCCCATGGAAAAGTTGACGAAAGACCAGTGGAGGGCATTTCACAGCGCGAAGCATTGCCACATTTGTGAAAAGCCATTCAAGGCTGATGATAAACGAGTGCGCGATCATTGCCATCTATCCGGACGGTTTAGAGGCCCCGCACATTCGAAGTGCAATTTAAATTATAAAAACGCGTTTTACATCCCAATAGTTTTCCATAATTTATCCGGCTATGATTCGCATTTTATTATCGAGGAAATAGCTATCGCTTTCGAAGGCGGCGTTGACGTATTGCCCGTAACTAAAGAAAAATATATTTCATTCACGAGAAATGTCGAAGATACGACTGAAGAATCAGACTCGCGAAATTGTATTAAATTGCGATTCATCGATTCGTACAAATTTCTCAATACCAGTCTCGACAAATTAGCATCTTTTCTTAGCGCAGATAAATTCAAAATTTTACGATCCGAATTTGAAACATTATCCATCGAAGATTTCAATTTATTGACGCGAAAGGGTGTATTTCCATACGAATACCTTGATTGCGCGAACAAGCTGCAGGATTCATGCTTACCACCGCGCGAGTCATTCTACAGTTCGTTAACGGGTGAGACTGTATCTGAGACCGATTACGCACACGCCGAGAATGTCTGGCAGCGTTTCGGGATTAGAACCTTGGGCGAATACAGCGATTTGTATTTGAAAACAGATGTCTTGTTATTGATAGATATTTTTGAATATTTTCGCGAAAGTTGTATCAAGAGTTATGGATTAGATTCCGCGCATTATTGTACTCTACCTGGCTTTACGTGGGATGCCATGCTAAAACATACCAAAATTACGTTCGAATTGCTCACAGACGTTGATATGGTCATGTTTATCGAACGCGGTATAAGTGGCGGTTTAAGCCAATGTTCCGGAAAATACGCACAAGCCAATAACAAATACGTGTCATCTTACGACGCATCGGAACAGTCATCGTACTTGATGTATTTTGACGTGAACAATTTGTATGGATGGGCAGTGTGCCAGCCCTTACCATACGCCAAATTTCAATGGGTCGAAGATGTCGCAAATTTTAACGTGTCTTCGATCACTGTCGATTCGCCCACGGGATACATTCTTGAGATAGGTCTGGAATACCCGCAACGTCTACACGACGCTCACGCCGATCTACCGTTCTGTCCAACGCGTGCCAAACCACCTGGCAGCAGACAGGACAAGCTACTCGCAACATTATACGATAAGCAGCGTTACGTTATCCATTACCGCAACCTGCAGCAGTGCACGCATCACGGTCTTCGTATTACAAAGATACACCGCGTGCTTAAATTCGCTCAATCTCTCTGGCTCCGCGATTACGTCGAACTCAATACACGGTTTAGAACAAGCGCGACAAAGGATTTTGAAAAAAATTTGTATAAATTGATGAACAACGCGGTATTTGGGAAAACTATGGAAAATGTGCGAAATCACGTAGATGTAAAACTTTTAACACACTGGGATGGGTGATATGGCGCGGAGGCAATGATCGCGAAACCGAATTTCCACAGCAGTGTTTTTTCGGAAAATTTAATAGCTGTTGAATTGCGAAAACTCGAGGTGAAATTCAACAAACCGATATATGTGGGTATGTGCATTTTGGACATATCAAAAATTTGTTTGTACGAATTTCATCATGAGTACATGTCTCCCCCGCACGGAGAAAATTGTAAAAATCTATATACAGACACAGACAGCCTCATTTATCACATTCAATGGGATGATATCTACGAGACCATGAAACACAATATCGATAGATTCGACAGAAGCGATTATCCTATCGGCAATCCATATAATATGCCCCGCTTAAATAAGAAGGTTCCGAGGCTGATAAAGGACGAAAATAATGGGATGGTAATGACCGAATTCGTAGGTCTTAGAGCGAAAATGTATGCACTTCGCGTAGACGGTAAAAAAGATACGAAAAAAGCGAAAGGCGTCAAGACCAACGTCATAGCCAGAACGATAACTTTCGACGACTATGCGCAGTGTTTGCAAAAGGAGATCGAAATGGTTCGCAGACAATCATGCATACGGTCTAAATTGCATAAAGTGTACACCATTTCAGAATCCAAAATCGCTCTAAGTCCATACGACGACAAGCTGTATATCGTACCCGATTCGACCGACACTCTGCCCTGGGGACATTATAAAATTCCGTTGTAAAATTCCATTATAAAAATATTATAAAAAAGAAATTTGAACTTGATGAAACTACACATCATGTTGAGACGAAGTTTTCAAATTTGCGAGCGTGTTATAGCGGTGCGATGTCGTCGATGAAACTTTAGACTCGTGCTGCGCTGTTAAAGCTATACGTGATAGTGAATATTTCGATGATAAATCTCTTGTTGATTGCGAACTGCTGGCATTTGCCTTTGAATGATATTTTCGACGGCGCCGGCAGCAAAATGTTAAATAAATTGTACACATATGTATAACATTGTATTTATTGAACCATGTATTATTATTATTATTATTATTTTACAATACATTATTTTTATTTATCCAAGAATTGTGTGATTTATCAAACCCCAACCACTTGACGTATACCTTATCCCCCTTTCTACGCAGCACTTTTTCCACTAGATACACATCAGGATCGGTGACGCGTTGCAGCTCGTGTTCATAGAATCCTCCGGCAACGGGTTTTCCACAGGAATCGACGAGCAGATACGTCGCGGGATTAGTTGTCTGTACTTTGGCTATCTCGAACACCTCCGTTGTCCAATTCGGCGTATAGCCTTTATCGAAGATGGTTTTAAATTTGCTCACGCGCACAAACTCGCCCAACTCGAATCTCGCTGGAGCAGCGATCTTTAGGTTGCTGTATACGGTGGCTAGCAGCTTGTCGGCGATCGCAGGGGTAACATCGCAAGGACGCATTCCGATGGTTCTATGTTTTCGCGCGTTATACTCTGCAAGTAGACGCGGTAGCGAATCGGTCCATCTATAGGTTCCATTCAGCGTAAACAGTTTCCACATATTGTTCTTCAAAGTTCGATTGAAACGTTCTACGACGGAGGCCTTCATCACCGAATACGTTGAATAATGATTAATGTCATGCTTCTTCAAGAGTTTCTGCACATCGGTGTTGTAAAATTCTTTTCCTTGATCGGTTTGCAAATTTTTCGGATATCGATCTCTAAATATCTTTGCAAACGCTTTAGTCACCTCAGCGCCACTTTTAGTCTTGAGCGGCAACGCCCATGCATACTTGCTCAACACATCGATGACGGTGAGTATGTAGTGGTGACCCTGGTTGAATCGCGAGTATGGACGCATTTCTACAATGTCAGCTTGCCACAGATCGTCGTATCCACGCACTATGACGCGCCTCCGAGGAAAATGTCTTCGAGCTGGAGCGTGCAATTCCTCCACAAGTTGTAGCTTCTTGTGGCCATAGTTTTCTTCACTCATGGATTTCTTAAATGGCTGCATGTTTGATCGCAGATGTATCTTTGCCACGAATGATGCGATAATTATCGTGTACGTGCATTATGTGCTCTCCACCGCCCCAAGGAAATTCTTGACAAGTTCAACCGTCTCGCATGATTCTCCTTCGCATTGTTGCTGCGGGATAGGATTCAATGCTTGCGATATCTTTTGAACGCTGTTTTGCAACGTCAGCATATCTCTCTGAAACGCGACCAGCTTCATCTACAATTCTTCCTGCTGCTCTCTCAAAAGTTTAATGCTCTTTTCCACATATAGTTTATTAACGGCATCTGTGTCGGCCACCGGCTGAGCTACGCGTCGTATCTTGCGCGATTTTGCATCAAAGTCGGCAACGGTCACGCAAAGAGCGTTATCACGCATATAATTTCGAAGCATGCCGCTCCATTTGTAATAGTCCATTGTAGCTGCTCCACTCTTCTCGAGCGATACCCCAAATTTGTTGATCGGCATCTCGACGCATACAGTGCACATCATCGGCGTGCGGTTTAATTTATAATGAGGCCTGCCTCGCGGAGTTCCTCGATAATCGATAGAATTTCGTCGTCGTGCGAGTTGTTACCCGCCTGACGCGACGCTTCCAGCAAACGCAATCGATCCACCAGCTCGTTGGGATCATCCCGGTGCACATAATCGATCTTGTTATCGTTTACCACCATGACTCGCGATGTCCTTAGACCTTTCCCCGCTTTACTTGTCAATACACGGGGTAGTAGTGGCGCAATTACATGTTTGTACTTGTATCCCTTGTTACCCAATATGGGGTTTTGTGCGTTATGACCACGTCTGTGAGCATTCGTCATCAGCAGTATACTTTTGTATTTTTGTTTATCAGCATCTGTGTATATAGCATCATCGGGAATTCTCTTGAAAATCAGTTCGTACAGACCAGGCGTTCCTCCATATCTTACACCGTCTATGATTATATTATCATCCTTGTCCATATCGAAAACCTTATCCCCCAGCATCATTCCACTACCACCAAAGTATACACCGTACACATAATCTATGGTCGTATCCCTATCTCCATTTAGGATTGCGCTCATGTATTTTTGTCCCAGCGGACCGAAATGGTTGCGAAACGTTTCTTGCCCCTCGGATGTTTGGAGTTGCTCTCTAATAGATGCTGCAAGCGACTCATCGGCAGAAGTTTCATACACGTCTTCGTCATCATTGGTTGTGAGCGACTGTACATCGGGAAATGTATTTATTGACGCAGGAGGAACCGTGGAATCGTTTGATGCGACATTCAACCGTTTCCGCTTCGATTGAACTGGTGTGGAGGTTACGAGCGAATTTTCCAATGACATGTATGACTGTTTACTATTTCTTTTACGCGATGCGTTCCATTTCGGCCGGATTTTTGTTTTAGGCGTTAATGTTTCAATGCTCATACTCGTCGCAGGTGATATGTCAGCTTCTGTCTCAGCAGTATTTTCCACAATATGTTTTAAGGGCTCGGTAATAGGTTTAAAGTATTTTTCCAGCGCGATATCTTCATCCATCTTGTCAGTCTTCAAAGACTGATGTTTCCTGCGAATGGATTCGCTGGTTTTTGCAATTTCCATCGCTATTCTCTCGCGATCCTTAATCTCCTGACTACTAATCATCATTGTATCGCAGACGTTGCTTTCCCACCGATGTGTTGACGACGATTGAGCATCTCACGGTAGCGCAAACTCGTTAAATCCCTTTCTATAACGCCCATTGGACATCGCGCTATCTTTATCTATCACCATGAAACCATACTCCCGCTGCCAACAATTACGACACAAAGCGCAGAAATCCTCGTAAGACATATCAGTGTTTACATGATCGTTGTACACATGTTTCAAGTTGGTACCATCCTGCTTAAACAGTATCAACAGATTCGCATTGTCGCGTATAAGATGTTTGGGAATCTTTGCATACGTCTGACAGAGATAGAAGCAGTCGACGTTCGAGTGGCGTCCCATTGCAAAGTATTCCCTTATCGTATCTTGCTTGTCGCATGCCACGTCATCAAAGATAAAAATGGAATTCGGAAGCGATTCGCTCGGTGGGATGACGTCACTGTTATTTGAAAATGTAAAGTAGCCAATTTCATCTATCGCAGTCAATAAATTCTCCAAATACTTATATTTTGGCTGTTGCAACGACTTGGAATACACGTACAGGTTCTCAAAGCACACGCCGTGAGGACTTTCCAACAAGCTGACCAGCACGTTGGTCTTTCCACAATTTGATGGGCCACAAATGAGGCAGCGTATAGTGTTTGGTAGCATGCTACCGTGTCTGCGTCTCGTTTTCGGAGACATCATTTGCGATTTATCATCAAAATTAGTCACGCGTATCGCTACAGGTTGTCGCACGAATCGCATCCTCTCCGTGAACTGCGAAAAATGATTTTGATACGTCGAAGCTGCGGTGCGCTCTATTTATAGGCTCGCGCCGAAGCAAAACAGCTCATTATTCAAAATGCTTCTGATCCTGTCGGATAATTGTGATATTCGAGACCAAACCGCTGAGCAGCTGAAATATATATCAAAGATTATTCTACTGCGAGAGTTTGGCAGACACATCGATCAGTTGTGGGACAGACTCCCCGAGCATATAAAAGTCGATTCTGAGGTTCAGCAGTATCGTCGGTGCTTGGAACATTATAATCGCCCTTGGCAGCGAACGCATATCGACGGTCCAGCACCATTGATTAAAAACTGCAGCGAATGTCGTCGAAGAGAGTAAAGAAAGGTTGTGGTCTGTTAAATCGGGCGATAAACGCGTTACCTATCGAATTACATATTCCGGGATATCAGTTTTGTGGTCCAGGAACTCATCTGGCAAAACGATTGGCTAGAGGCGATCGAGGCATCAATCCGTTGGACGCAGCGTGTCGCGAACACGATATTGCATATTCGCGTAGCAACGACCTCGGTGAAAGGCACACGGCAGATAAGGTTCTCGCTGACAAAGCGCGAAAACGCATCGTTGCGCGAGACTCGACTCTGGGTGAAAGAGGTGCTGCTACAGCTGTTTGGGCAGCTATGAAAGCTAAGACGAAAATCGGAATGGGGATGATTTTCAGTCCCCGCAAAAGGACTGTAAGGAGAGCATCGCAAAAGCGGATACTTCCGGTGGCAAAACGAGGTGGCGTATTACCACTTCTCCCGCTGCTAGGTGTTCTCGGATCATTAGCCGGTGGAGCAGCGGGGATCGCCAAGGCGGTAAACGATAATAAGGCGGCGCAACATCAGCTGCAGGAAATGCAGCGTCATAATCGCACCATGGAAGGTCGCGGACTTTATCTCGCACCATACAAGCGCGGACAGGGAATATCGAAACAAAAAAAAAAACGCCGAAAAGACAATAAAAATGCCCGAGGGCGTAACTACAGATGCGCAATTGGGGGAGTTGGCAAAACGTATGCGTATTCCATTTTTTAGAGGTGTTTTTATGCGCAATGCACTACCTGTTGGAGGAGTACGCCGAAACGAGAGCGGTATCGTGAATTTGGATAATGTCGAGGGACCGGGGACTCATTGGGTGGCGTATGCGAAGAGGGGGCGTCGAGCTGTATACTTCGACAGCTTTGGCAATCTTCGGCCGCCTAAGGAATTGGTACAATATCTGGATAAAGATGTCGTGAAAATCGAATACAATCACGCGCCTTATCAGGAGTACAATCAGAGCAATTGTGGTCAACTATGTCTACGCTTTCTACAAACGATTGGTCGCAAATTTAAGGATTGATTTCTCACCACTTTGATTCAGTACGAGTCCAGTCGTACAGCTTGGAATATGTCGTTAACATTCACTCTAACCGGCAAGAGTAGCACCCTCGCGGTGAGCTACTTTCCACCCATAGATTTGAGCGATGATGATTACGAGCTTGGTCTAACAACCCTTGAAACTTACCATACAATACCCAACATCGACTCCAGCAACGATAAATTCTACTTCACCACAAACTATGAGACCAACAGCAGCGTCGACACCAGCCATGAATACATTACGATTCCCCACGGTTCATACGAATTAGACGCCATTGCCAAGTATTTGAAACAGCGATTACTCGAGCGATATCCTCAAAAACTCGATGGCACCAATGCCAACGATGGTAGCGACAGCGATGAGTATCCTATAGTGTTGCGTCCCAACAACAACACCATGAAAAGTGAGCTGTACTGCTGGTTCATTGTAGACTTTACAAAGCCCAATAACATTGGATCGTTACTGGGATTCTCGACGAATCGCGTATTAGAACCGGAACAGTGGCACGAATCGGACGATCCGATTAATATCATGAATGTGAACATTATTCGCGTAGAATGTAGCGTGACCGCTGGCGCGTACAGCAATGGGAAGCGCGTACATACCATACATGAATTTTCTCCCAGAGTACCGCCGGGATATAAGATATCGGAAACGCCCGCGCAGATCATTTACCTTCCAATCACCGCCCAGGTCATTTCGGATCCAACGATACGCGTTGTGGATCAAGACGGACGGTTGCTTGATTTTCGAGGTGAAGAGATTACCATCAGACTGCACGTACGACGACGTCGATGATAATACATGTGGTGCGGTCGAATGAGATCCTTGTGTTGAACGACTCCAGAAACACGTTTCTTCCAAACGAAATTGTTTACAACAACAACAACAACAAGAACAACAATAACAACTGCAACAGCTCTGATTACGCTAAAAAGAAGAGGCTCAGTGCTGCGAACATTGCATTTTTGAAATCGCTGGGATTCATTGTACGCAATTAAGTTGAAAAATGACCGACATTCTAAGCATTGGCGCGAAGCCGAGTTTGATGATCGCATCGTCAAGCTTGAGACTCACACATACAACCCTTACGTCAACACGACGTTTGGTTACAGCGATGAGATAAGAATACCTATACAGCAACAGGATTTATACACATTACCGTGTGAAAGTTTCCTCTCCTGGAGGGGAAATTGACGATAAATAAGCCGAATGATGTATCAACGGTGATGTTGGGAAATAATTGCATGGCATTCATATTTGATGAGATTCGATACGAACTGAATGGTGTGGAGATTGATCGCAACAGAAACGTTGGAATAACTAGCAGGCTTAAAAACTATGTATCGATGACATCTGATGAAGACAAAAATATGGAGAATGCGGGATGGGGCTTGAAACGGCACGATGAGCTAATAGTGAAAAATCATTTCAATTTTTGCATCCCGCTCAAATATTTGTTGGGATTTTGCGAGGACTACAAACGCATGGTTATTAATGCACGTCACGAATTGATTTTAATACGATCGCGCAACGATAACAATTCTCTAATAGGATCGCCGACGTTGGAACCAGAAATTGAATTACTTAAAGTGCAATGGCGGATGCCTCACGTGACGCTGAACGACGTTAATAAGCTGTCGTTGCTACATGCTTTGGAAAGTGGACAAAACCTGAGCATTAGTTTTCGCTCGTGGGATGTGTACGAGTATCCTCTCTTATAGAGCACGACCAAGCATTCGTGGGCCGTGAAGGCAGCTGCACAGTTGGAGAAGCCGCGATACATTATCTTTGCTCTACAGACTGCTCGAAAGAATGTGATGACTGAAGATGTTACTCGATTTGACCACTGCAAATTGACCAATGTAAAACTTTTTCTCAACTCGGAATTTTACCCGTACGATGACATGAACTTGGACTTTGACAAGAATAGGCACGCCATCTTATTTAACATGTATACGCATTTTCGTAAATCGTATTACGGACATAGTTGCAACGAGGCATTATTCACCGTAGCCCAATTTTTGCAATTTGGCCCCCTCGTGGTGATTGATTGCTCGCGACAAAATGAGTCGATCAAGAATAGCACCGTGGACGTGCGCATAGAATTTGATTGTAAAGAAAACGTACCTGCAAATACTACGGCCTACTGTTTGATTCTGCACGATCGGGTGGTTGAATACAATCCGCTGACAAATGTGGTGCGCAAAATCAATTAAATTACTGCGCTACTTGCCCTCCCTCTCCTGTACCAAATTCGTACAAAATTTCATCGTGAAAATCGAGATGCTTTACGAGAAAGACAACATTCTCCAGTCTGTCTTGGAAGCGAACGGACCTCTAAATTGTATCGATAATGGTCGTACAAACATTCGTTGACCTGCAAGGGTTCATCGTCGATGGAAGATTTGTCGCGAAGGAAGTGGCTATCCTACGAAAGGGAACAATTCTCTCGCACTATATTTTTGGGAGTTCGATGCCACAATATCTTCTTACAAAATCCGACAAATCGAGCATCCGGTGGTTGGTGGCAAAACATCATGGACTACGTTGGGAAGATGGAGACGTTCCGTACAGTATGGCTAAACAGCTAATTATAAAAGCTGTAGCCGATGCGATCGACGAGGAAGATGACACACCCCATGTCGTATACGTTAAAGGGCTGCAGAAACGCGATTGGCTCATGGATTTCCTCGATGAAAATACGAGAGGGGACGTGATCATCGAGACGCTAGACATTGACTACGAGGATATCAAATCCCTAAATAAGCTAAACGTAGTTAATACTCTGCGATGTGGCAGACACGCAAAACACTGTGCCATGCAAAATGTATTTAAAATATTCAACTGGTGGTCTAAACGCCAGAGGGAAATACACAAATAAAATATAATCAATTTTTAATGCATAACTGTTTTTTCTTCACCCTCCTCAACCTCCAACCTTCTGCATGTACGCTAGATTAAGACGATAGTTGTAATTATGTACAAGTAGTAGTACGATTCATGATCAACGCGGTATGATAGACGTTCGATAGATGTTCAAGTGGTCTGATAGACGTTCGATAGATGTTCAAGTGGTCTGATAGACGTTCGATAGATGTTCGGAGTGGTACGATAGATGTTCAAAGTGGTATGATAGACGTTCGATACCCGTTCGATAGATGTTCAAAGCGGTACGATAGACGTTCAATACACGTTCAAAGCGGTTCGATACATGTTCGATACCCGTTCGATAGATGTTTAAAGTGGTACGTTATGTGTTCAAAGTGATTCGATACACGGTTGATATGCGATCAAAGTGATGCGATTCACGTTTGATACATGTTCAATACAAGTTCGATAGATGTTCAGAGTGGTATGATAGGTGTTCAAAGTGGTTCGATACATGTTCAATACATGATCAGAGTGGTATGGTCTAGTCGAATGATGTGCCCAAAGAAGAAGGGAAAGCAGATGCGTGTGAATAAGGAGAGGACGGTCAGTGAAGAAGAAGATAAGTACATGGAGGAGGATGGTCAGCGAAAATGCAGGTGGCCTGTGATGAAGATGGTGAAGAACAAAGGCATCCTACTTTGCAAAGCTATGCATTTCTCGATTTCATCATAGGAGGGGGTTTTGACGTGCAAGAGCCAGGAGATGCATCGAGACCAGTTGCATTCAAATCGCGAAGGTGTCACATATTGCTTTGCGAGCGTCATTTTTATATAAAAAAAAAAATGGGATTGCACAGAATTGCTCCAGAGTGCGATCCCGCGCAGAGCCGAGAGAATCCAGAGGTATGTACTTCGCAATATTTTTGACATTTATCACGTTTAACCATTTATACCGAGTGAGATTAAAATCAGACGGTTGTGCCAATATTATATATCGTGGGTTTCTATGTTCCAGAACTCGCCACCACCGTCACCCCCGAGGGTACAAGCCGGACCATCGCCGCCGCCATCACCCCCGTCGCCGAGGGTGTGGTCACCGGATTGGGGCTGGCCGTAGCCATCACCGTCGCCGTCGCCGCCACCTTCACCCCCGCTGCAAGTATGTAATACTTTGCATTTTTTTTTTGCGTTTGATATTTAATATGTTTTGTATAAATATAATATCAATTTTTTGTGTGTTCTAGAATTTATATTTTATGATGAATGCGCGGGTGGTGGAGGATGAGGCACCGGCGCTGGCCGAGGAGAATGCGGCGGGCCCCACGAGAGCGGTTAGGCTGCAGCGATCACCATCGCCATCACCATCGCCATCACCACCGCGGTCGCCGCACTAGTTTTATTCTTATTCTATATTTTTATATTTATGTTCTTTTTTTCTTTTTTTATTCTATATTTTTTATATTTATATTTATATTCTTTTTTTTTATTTATATTTATTATTATTTAATTGTATTTTATATTCTTCTTTTTTTTATATATTCTTTTTTTATATTATATTCTTTTTTTTATATTTATATTTATATTCTATTATTTATTATTATATTCTATATTCTATATTCTATTATTTATTATTATATTCTATATTCTATATTATTCCTTCATATTATTCTTTCATATTATTATTTGTAACAATATATATATTTCTTAAACATATATTATTTCTCAATTTTATTTACCCGTGTTCCTCCTCCCACGGCCTAATTTTTAAGATTTGTTGACGCTGCATAATTCTTATATGTGTGAGCAATTTTATTTTACATAATTCCACTATTTTATTAGATCGAGTTAATAAATATAATAATTTCTATACATATGCAAAGAATTTTATTTTATTTTTATGCAATAATTCCGCTATTTATAAGAACGAGTTAATAAATACAATAATTTTTTATTTTACAATGGTATTCTAAAGACGCGGTGTCGAGAAACGCCGATCTTTCCCGACATCGTTCGAAACAATTTCTGATAAAATTTCTCATAAAAATAAATTATTATACGCCGACGTTGTGTGTGTGTGTGTGTGTGTGTGTCACATATGTGACGCTCCGTTGGTTTCGCTATATGTACCATTCGGAAAAGACTAATGTCAGAGACGGCGTTTGGGGGAGTTGGTTAGGCGGCTGACTCGTACCGCGGAGGTCTTGGGTTCGAGCCCCGTCGCCCCGAGAAGTTTTTTCATTTATATTAATATCATAAAATTAATATTTCCTTCCTTACCGACAGTCTGTTGTACCACGCTCCAGAGTAGCACCTTCCTTACCGACAGTCTGTACCACGCTCCAGAGTAGCGTACCTTCACCCCGCGGTTCCTCCTCCTCCTCCTCGATGATACCCCCCACCACTCCGCCATCTCTATGACGTCATCCGCCGACAAAAAAAAACAAATTTTCAAATTTGAGTTTCAAGGTCATGATCATGACCTTGAAACTCAAATTTGAATTAGAATCCCCATTGTCCTACTACTCTTGGTTGCTGATACATACACCCACCCCCCAATTCTCTCCTAAAATATTAATAGGTACTCCATTATTGTACGTATGTATACGTAATATATGAAATGCATTACATACATATTATTTGCCATGATAATTACTTTAATATCTGGGTTCAATATGTTCGTGCGTAATAGACACCTGGTTCCTTTTGTCTGATAATGATCATGCAGAGGGCCAATCTGCATCCTCCTCGAACGATTTCCTTACAGGGGACACTAGATAGCAAATAATAACAGAGGTGGATTATGTACTTCGCCCACACTTAATATGTACATTTGTCAATTGGAATGATGTTTGCTCTTCGTACCAATGTTCAGATTCTTCCATCCCTTCCATAGTTCACCGCGTTTGCCATTTTTCTCTTTTCAGGCCCTGATTCCAAATCATTGCGAAAAATGCCTCATGCTGTAAACAAGTTATGTAGTATTAATTCTTACTGCCAAAAGCAAAACAGACCGTCATACATGCTTAAGAAATGAAACTTATCTTTTTTCCGAATTGGTGACCAGGCCGTTTCTTTGCAGATCCTTTGACGTTGACCCTGTCCTTTCCCACTTGAATGCTGCGATGTTCAAGCGCCGTAAATCTTCCCAGCGGCCTGATAATCTTGAATCCTTGTAGCCCTGACTTCTGTTCGAATCCTGTAAAAAACCGATTTTTTTTTTCATTTAGTCAGCAATACATACATACTTAAGAGCATCTTGTAAATGAATCAAAGTCTATTTCACAGCTTACCTTCGATGATTTCATTTCTTTTTATTCCGCAGGAAATGGTTTCGCAAATTTAAGATCGTGTCTTGTATGAATTCTGACTCGTCTTGGGCGTGCATTTGCAAGTCGTCAAATAGTTCCTGCAAATGCCTTATTCGCCCTTCTTCCGCTGAAACCTCATGATTTAAGTTTTCCTGTTCGATATCTTGTTCTTGTTCTGTTTCTGCTACCGGCTTTTCTTCTTCTTCTGTTTCTTCTACTGGCTCTTCTTCTTTTTCTGCTTCTTCTTCTTCTTCATCATCTTCTTCTAACAGTTCTTCTTGCTGTGTTTCCTTCTGTTTCTCATTGTCTTCCTCCGTTTCCTCTGCGGACAAAGTTTCTGTGTCCTCGCATGCGTTTATATATTCTACGAGTCTTTGCTCAGAAGGTTGTTCTTCTATTACTTCGCCAATCATGGCTTCCAGTTGAGCTTCTAACGCATCAGTAGGCTCCTCTTCCGTGTCTGGTGTGACCGGAGGGATGATCCCCATAATTTTTTTCCAGGCATTCGCAACATTAATGGGTTCCACATCTCCCCACGCTTCGTGGACGAAGTTTATGCAATCCTTTAAATCGTACTTCCGGTGAAATTCCTGTATTCCACCGGGGTATTCGAGGATTCGCCGTAACATTTTGTGGCGGAACGATCTTTTCATCTTTGCGATAATGCCTTGATCCATGGGCTGTAGAATAGAAGTGGTATTAGGTGGCAAGAACATGATCTCGAAATTATCAGTCTTGCATTTGGACGATTCTATCTGATGTCCTCCAAAGTTATCCAACAATAGAAATATTCTACCACTTCCCCCACTCTCTAATTGCCATTTCCTCACGGCGGGCTTAAAATGGTTTTCATACCAATCTGCAAATACATTTCGGTCCACCCAGGCGTTTTTCTGCGATTTAAATATCACTGGTAACTGATTTCTCACATGCTTCAGTGCCCTTGGGTTTTTATATTTATATATGAAGAGGGGGGTCAGCTTGTGGGTTCCTGTTGCGTTAGCGCATAAACCCACGGTTACACGGTCTTTCTTCATCTTCTTTCTTGAAATCCTTGCTTCTTTGCCATGGATCAAAGTTTTCGAGGGTACAGCCTTCCACGCCAGACCAGTTTCGTCCATATTATATATGTTTTCTAATGGGATGTCTTCTTCGCGTATTTTACGTATAAAGGATGCTGTGAATTCTTCACCAGCCGCCTCATCGGCACTTCCTTTTTCACCGTAAATATTAACTAGGCGGATGTCGTGACGATTCTTGAATTTCGACACCCATCCCCTACTTGCCTTAAATCCTGTTGTTCCTGCAAATTGTGTCGCCATTTCATTAGCTTTCTCCTGGAGCAACAGGTCGCTGATTGTGTCCCCTAACATTCTTCGTTCTAAAAACCACGTACGAAGACGATTTTCCAATTCTTCGTATTTCGGTTTCCGCATTCTCTTCATTCTTCGGATGTGGACACTCTTGCTGTCAAGTCGGTGTAACGTCAATTTTTTTCGCCGAATGCTGCGAACGGTCGTAGGATGAACACAATATGTCATTGCAAGTGCACTAACCGATTGACCATTATCTAGTTGCTGCACTATATCCAGCTTCTGCTGTATTGAAAGCGCGGTAAGTTTTTTTCCACGATTGCACGCCATTTCTTTCACTACACTTTTCAAACACTTCCACTACACTTTTCAAATACCTTCACTACACTTTTCAAACACCTTCACTACACTTTCACTACACTTACAAAACACTTTTCAATTTCTTGAAAAAAATCGTTTGTCACGATCACCTTGCCTACTCGATAGAAGTCGATCGCGAACTGTGTGTGAACTAAGTGTCACCGCAGCGCGCGATCGGACGATCGCGAGTTGTTAAAACAACAGAACGCTGGCCGTTACGCTGAAAAAAATCCCGCCGTCGTGAAGACTGTTACCAAGCGTTTGGCGCCTTTTCATTACGTATTGACATTCCATAAAAATAAACATTTAAATGAATGACTACAAATTGTACTATACATATCTTTAAATTACGAAGAAAATTTCGGAATAAAGATCATCAATAATCTCAAATAAATGTATTATAACAAAGAGCGCAATTTGGCAAAGTAGAGCAGATTGTGCCCTTTGTTATAATACATACATTTATTTGACATTATTGATGATCTTTAATCCGAAATTGACTTCTTAGTTTAGGCCCAATGAAGGTACAATTAACAGGAAAACTTAAATCATGAGGTTTCAGCGGAAGAAGGGCGAATAAGGCATTTGCAGGAACTATTTGACGACTTGCAAATGCACGCCCAAGACGAGTCAGAATTCATACAAGACACGATCTTAAATTTGCGAAACCATTTCCTGCGGAATAAAAAGAAATGAAATCATCGAAGGTAAGCTGTGAAATAGACTTTGATTCATTTACAAGATGCTCTTAAGTATGTATGTATTGCTGACTAAATGAAAAAAAAATCGGTTTTTTACAGGATTCGAACAGAAGTCAGGGCTACAAGGATTCAAGATTATCAGGCCGCTGGGAAGATTTACGGCGCTTGAACATCGCAGCATTCAAGTGGGAAAGGACAGGGTCAACGTCAAAGGATCTGCAAAGAAACGGCCTGGTCACCAATTCGGAAAAAAGATAAGTTTCATTTCTTAAGCATGTATGACGGTCTGTTTTGCTTTTGGCAGTAAGAATTAATACTACATAACTTGTTTACAGCATGAGGCATTTTTCGCAATGATTTGGAATCAGGGCCTGAAAAGAGAAAAATGGCAAACGCGGTGAACTATGGAAGGGATGGAAGAATCTGAACATTGGTACGAAGAGCAAACATCATTCCAATTGACAAATGTACATATTAAGTGTGGGCGAAGTACATAATCCACCTCTGTTATTATTTGCTATCTAGTGTCCCCTGTAAGGAAATCGTTCGAGGAGGATGCAGATTGGCCCTCTGCATGATCATTATCAGACAAAAGGAACCAGGTGTCTATTACGCACGAACATATTGAACCCAGATATTAAAGTAATTATCATGGCAAATAATATGTATGTAATGCATTTCATATATTACGTATACATACGTACAATAATGGAGTACCTATTAATATTTTAGGAGAGAATTGGGGGTGGGTGTATGTATCAGCAACCAAGCAACAATTCATGCGCAGTCGGAGCACATACATAATTGTACGAAGGACGTCGAGATTGGCCTTCCTTTCATTCAGGAAATTTGACATAGTTGTTACAAATATGTGCATAAAAAGAAAATATTAAAATTTCATTTTTCAAATGTATAAATGATTTATTTAGTGTAAGACGCGTTATATGTGTACTTTCTTTGGCTATGTACACACTGATCTCTTCCTGTAAGCTTGGCTTGTCCCTATAAGCAAAATTAGGCCACTGCCTAGGGTGGAAAGTCGACAAGAGGTGCATAATGGTATTTTCATTGCTGGTATTGTTGAAAATATACTTTAAAATAAAATATTACAAATTGTACTGCAACTGTTTTAAACTACGAATAAAAATTCAGAGTAAGGTCATCAATAAACTCAAATAAATGTATTATAATAAAGGGCGCAATTTGACAAGTTCGCCTAGGGCGCAAAAAAGATTTGTGACGGGCCTGCGTCAAGATTTTGCGAAGCGGTTTCGTGCCCACGATACGCGCTTGCCATCGCGCACGCCCGTCGCGCACGCAAAGGACAGAGTGTCAGGCGTCCGAAAGACGGAGCGAGACAAAACATCAACGCGTCGTCGGTCTCGTACCGTCCTCGCTCGCTTTCAGTGCCTCTCGCTCGCTCTCGTTCCATCTCGCTCTAGCTTTCGCCGGGCAAGAGTGAGACAAAAGTGGTGGGGATAGCGAAGAGTCGGTATCGTGTACACAAAATCGAGTCGCTAACGAGACAATACTGTAATCATGCGTATCTTCCAAAGAGTGTGGCTTGGCGAAACATCAAAGCGGAAAATATTGATTTTGATACCTATAGGAATAAAGTGTCGGGGCTTCAGGCTAGTGTTGTTGCAGTTCAACCTGACCCTGTGCAAGTTCCTATGGATTTACCATTAACTAATCTAATTGCTGATGATGTGATTGAGTGGGATAATTAAGCCAAATAAATTTTAATTATTTTTTTTTAAATTCCATATTATTCCTTCATATTATTCTTTCATATTATTATATGTAACAATATATATTTTTTAAACATATATTTTTTCTCAATTTTATTTACCCGTGTTCCTCCTCTCACCGCCTAATTTTTAAGATTCGCCGTTTCAATAATTATTATTTCTCTGCGTTGAGAAAAAAGATTTCTGCTGACGCTGCATAATTCTATTTCGTTCTTCGCGCTGCCTAGTGACATCACCCTGCACGGCTGCTCCAGAGGAGTCGAATTACGCGAGATCGCGCGAAACGCAGCGACGTTAAATCGGAACGCTTTGAAATACTGTTAGCTTTAGAATGCACGCGATTCTATCCCCTATGTAGTGGTGTCCCTTTCCCTCCTAGAATTTTAACTTTAAAGTAATGCTCCGTCTCTTTCCCTCGAAGACGCGGTGTCGAAAAACGCCGATCTTTCCCGACATCGTCCGAAACAATTTCTGATGCATACTGGTTTGGAAAAAAAATTCTAGGACAGTCCCCACCCTGGGTTAGGTCTGAATAATTTTTCGGGTGGGCCAAGTTCTGAAAGAGATATTTTTCGGGGGTCTATGCCTCCCTCTGAAAAATTTCCGACGGTGGGCCAGGTCTGGAGAGGTCTCCGCGGCGGCTCAGCCCGGACTGATCCTCTCCACGATTACGGCTTCCCCCACTCCGCGGCTCGTGCGCGCGCCCATGTTTCTCTCCGCCGCGCTCCCCCGCGCTCCCCTCAGAAGACCTGGTCTAGAACCCGCTTAGCCTTACTACTGGCAAACCAAATTTGCAAAAGTATTAAGGAAATTACATTCACAACAGGATATGTTTTTCGTATATTCGCACAATCCGTTTACGATCAGACCGTGATTTTAGATAAAAAATATAACACACTCATCACACAGGCGAATTAATTTTACAAAAAATACGATAGACTCCTTTCCTCCTGACTGTATGCACTTAATGTGTCCAGACGTTGTCAAAAAATTACTACTTAATTTCTATTATGGAGCAACCGTGCACAGTTGTTCTATTTATCGAGGACGGATTTATCGCAGCAGTGCCGACAATGTGGATTCAGAGCGGATCGTGTTATTGGCCACCATATTCCCAGAAGCACATACCAAATCTGTTAAAAAAGTGTGATGTAGCAGCTGATTGTTGGCCAACATTTAAAATAAAAGTTTTTAAAGATTCCACTTTTGGTAGGTTGAGATTATTATACTAATTAATTTCTAATTATTATATCAAGTAATTACTAACACGTACTTCCAGATAATTATCTCAAAGCTCGAAAAAAGGCAAAAGTAGCCAAAGAGACGAGCGATCTGCAGTCGGAAGCGGAATCGGGCAAACGGAAGCGCATTTCAAAAGAATTTTCCAGCAGTGAGGAATCTCTGCACGAATCTTTATTATCCCCGCCTCCGAAACTCGGAAGAACTAGTACAGTGTTATGTGGGTTAATACAAAGGGGAAATTTGCTGTACAAAATTATAATATCTGGAGCAACTTAATTCTTTTTCTTGTATGAAACAGTTCTTTAACAGAAATAATTATTATTTTCAGACGATACTTTAGTCTTTGATCATTCGGACTACCGTGTCCAGGAAGAACTAGAAATTCCGCGGATTGGAGGCACCAATGAAAGTTCCTCATCATAGAACATCCTTATTGTTAAATTAATATATTTTTTTCCAAAGATATTGCACACGGAAATATTTTTGCAACGTGAACAGTTACAGTGAAAAAATATGAGATATCATAAAGAATTTACAGAAAATGTAGACAGAGGTTCTAGCTGCAGCAGGTGCGACAAGAGAGATGAGCAGCAACGGGATCTCATAACTCAGATCCATGTACTTCGAGCTCTTATGACGGAGACGCTTCAAGAAGACACAAATTTAAAGAAGGATGTAATAACCACTCAAGCGGCAACAGAAACAAACACCACCTCCATTTTCACCAAATACGGCTGACGGTTTCCTTTGTAAACTGTACAGGATTTAAAGCAATTTGACGATATTTTGCAGAATAAAGCACATTTTAATGACACAGTAAGTATATAATACCGTCGTTGTTAGTATCTGTATTCTGTATGCAGAAAATGTGTTTCTGATGGACAGGCAAACGAGTATAAGTCGAATTTTGATCAAACCGAGATAATTTTCTATATTGCTGTCCCCTTTGCTTATGGTTCCAGTAGTATCAGTCAATACCACTATTTTCTCGTATTTTTTTACCGGACATCGTAATAGTATACAAAATACAGTATAATGGTGGGAAAACAGCATAAGTTGAGTCATGTCGAGGAATACAACGAAGAAAATAATATCTCACCTCAGGCTAAACAGTTGCTTTTTTGTTCTTTTTTGTGCATCGAAGTTAAAAATAAAAGTGTCTTTGGATTAAATTTGTAATTTGATTAAAAAATTTTAATTTTTTTGTAATTTTTTTCTGTGTATGAACTATATTTTGAAAGTCCAATAGGACGAGACATATGTTATCAACTTTCACGTCCAAAATTTAACACCTGATCTTACGCACTTTAAATATTCCAAATGTCTTCCTGCAAACTAAGAATTTTGACTTGTACTCGTTTACACGCTCACCAGAGATGTAGTTCCGATTTTTTTAAAAAAATTGATGACGGTAATTCTTCAAAACAATATTATACTTAACTTGTTAATGTTGAATAAGTTTTAAATTTTAGGTCAAAGAATTGGCAAATTATGGTGGGTCTGATAATCATACATTTGTCAAACGAATGTTATCGTCGTTGGTGACCAATGACGGTGCATTACTGTATAGTTGGCTCGGCAGAAAAGACGAAGAAGATTTCCACATATTAAACGTGGCAAGGCTTTTAATATGTAACTATCACCCTTATTTTATTTTTCCTAAAGCCGCGTATTCAACTGCGCATTCGCCCTGAATGTGCACTCGGCGCGCACCGATTTTTTGCTCGTTCAGTATTCGACGCGCGTTCAGTGGATCGGGTCTATTACAAACGGGAGTAAGTTCGGTGTAGGTAGTAATAGGCGGTGTAGGTAATGAAACAGGATTATATGGATAGAATGTGGATGAAGAAGCTTGTGGTGTATTATTCGGCTGTTGATTGTATGAAGGCGGGATTAAAAAGGACATTTCTAGTTCGTATAAAATGTTATTAATTTTATGTTGGGCCATTATGCGGTGCCGGTCGTTAAATTTGTTTAATTTTGCTGCAACATACTTCCCAAATGTTGCGCATTCGTCATTCTCTGAATTACGGGCATTGACGGCAGTTCTTAGGTATTTGAATGCTTCCTCAATTCGGGAGTCTTCTTTCCGCTTGACGATCTTTTTGGGCGATTTAAACTGTTTGGCCCGTAGTGTGGCATCGTGTCTGGGGAGCGGCGTCGTCGACAGGGTCGACAATGATGGAAACATCTATCGCTTCATCTACATCGGCAGTCTAAATAAAATGAAACAATAAAATTAAATTAATATTGAAATTTTCAGATTCCATCCACTGCAGAACAATGGAAGAAAATGTCAGATGAATTTGAGGAAATTTGGAATTTTCCGCATTCCGTTGGCGCTATTGACGGAAAACACGTAGTAATGCAAACGCCAATAAAAAGTGTAAGTATCTTTTACACTTATAAGTCTCAATTCAGCATCGTTTTATTGGCCTTAGTGGATGCTTACTACAATTTCTTATTCGTTAACGCGGGCTGCCAAGGCAGAATATCGGATGGAGGAGTATTTAAAAATTGTCATCTATACAAACAGATCGAGGAGCAAAAGCTTAATCTTTTTTGCCTTTCTTTTTTTTAGGAGATTCTGTTTTTTCTTTAGGTCCTAATATGATGAAGCGTATTTTTTTACCGTATTTTCCCGCGAGTCAGCGATAGAGAACGATTTCCAACACTTTTGGGTAATTTATGGCTTTTAGCTGGTTCCGCTTCGTAGCAGACGTAAACTCAGGGTATCGGAAAACGGAAACAGGAATGGTATGCCTTTTCTTCTTTATAGCAACTCGAAGACTTTCTGTTTCTCTCCTCTTCGGACCCTTTCGAACCAAAACACGTGGTGTCTGCTTTCTACCTCGAAGCAATTGGTACATTGGCAGTAAAAGGACGGAGTGCGGGCTTTCGCGAAAGTGTACGATGGTTCGTTCGTTGCACTTCTGCAAAGCACGCGTGTTTCGAAAATATGATGGCTTCTTTTTACTGAAAGCCTCTTGTCCTGGTGGGAGTTAACTCATAATGGAACGAGAGAAGCTACTTGGGGGTAGAGGAAGTTGCTTGGAAAAAAACCCTGTCGGTCAGCTAGCAATCTCGTTCCAGAAATGTTCACCGCACAAGAATATTACGCGATGTTCTGGGTGTACGCCCGGAACAACGGGGACGCAAGTGCTACCGTGCGAGCGTTTGCACGGGAATACCCGCATATCCAAACCCCAAGCGAGGGTACGATTCCGCGTTTGGCGTCAAGATTATTCTTAACGGATTCAATAATGCCACAAGGCGTGCATAGACGCTGAGGTTGGTCACATCGAGCAACTGCTCAAATGACAGTAATCGGCCTCTTTCGGGGCCACCAATTTTATAACGTAGAAACAACACGTTCCATGAAGAGTAAATTAAGTAATTAGTGTTAGTGGCCGTGCACTGAAGTGAATATTCGGTACATTAACCCGGACGCACTTGATGTTGTGACCCTTACCTTCGGGTGGTGTCGTATACCTGCGATCAGCTAAGCACTGGATGCACCTTATCATAAATCTTTTCGTCCACCAATGAGCAATATCGGTGCAGTGACCTACTTAGTGACAGGTTTCCGAAAAGGAAGGAAAGGAAGGAAAGGAATGTCCGAAAGGGTGAGTTTTATTTAATTTATTGGTGATTATTAGGTGTAGAAATAGATTCTGTTTGATTTTAGGGTACAATAACAGTTTGATTTAAAAAACGAATGAAAACAACTCAATCATCGAAATTATTTCCGTTATTGTTAATTACCTTTTGCCATTTTTCTGGCAGCTTACGAATATCACCGCGATAGAAATTCAGTAGCTTTGTAGTGGTTATGTAAATCCAGTCGGGATGAATTTATTTATACACCTAATATTATTTTTTAAATTTAGTTACGTTGGCCGTTATTAAACTACGGATTTTTACCTTAATAACGAATTACGATCACTTGTCGTACATTTTCTGTTACATTACCTTTTCGTTTATGCCTTATTTGAAAACGAAATTTACGTATTTCTTGTCCTCCCAGTTCAAACAATTATTATTTAAGATTCTGCTTTAAAAAAAATTGTGTAACGCGATTGCCTTCGATGCATGTCGACTTGCTTGTTCTCACGTTCGTAGTACAGACGCAGTCGCCTATCGCGTAGTCAACGCTACCGCGGGAGCTCGGCCGAAAGGCGCGCGCTCTGATTGGTCGGTTTTTTTTGTTGTTAATATCTCGTTAACGAAGCTTCCCACAATATTTTCGCTATGGGAAAAGTTGTTTCAAATCACCCCCTGAGTCACCCCTTTCAAGGAACTCCGACATTTTTGGGACACCCTGTATACGTCTTTATACATGTCTTTATTTAATTGTTCGTGTAGCGGCCATCGGCACGACCAAATACGAACATTTGGCGTGCACATGGTCGGCATGGTTTATGACGCGCGCGTCAGCTAAATTATTTTTGAGTAAGCCGCTTTCCGTTTCTTTCGTGATTGAATTTTGAACAAAACAGATTTTCCTTCGAGACTTTCGTTTACAGCCTCAATAGTTATTGCGGGTATCATAAACCTCGAGTTTCCGAAGGGCCCACGATGCGAGGCCGAGTGGCCTGCGACCGTCCACGTCACGCGTCTTGAGGGCCGGGGGGAAATCCCGCTGCATTGCCAGGAGTATTTCTCCTGCAAAATCTCCCCCCCCCCCCCCGTTACGGTGGAAACGCGCCGAAAAGTACCGATTGGTTGACACCGGCATCGGGTCAACCAATTAGGAGGTGTTTCTAGCCGCGCGTGTCTTGACAAGAGCTAACATCTTGTCCGCAATAAGACTCTGAAATAAAGACTAAAAACTGAACTACTGTGTGAATTCTATAAGGGAACTTAGCTAACACCTATTCCTTTAGTTCGTACAGGGAATTAGTTAATTTCACACCTTTTTTCAGTCTACTTGCGTCACCATCAGTTCAGGGAAACCGAACTTTTCAACCAATCAAGGCCAACTTTACATAGTTGTTTTTATAGTGTATATTAAGTTCTATTAGTTAAAAGGACACACTGCGTGACACGACAATGTAGCATTTACAACAATATTATAAACATCCCCTGATAGCCAGATCTGGGTAGCAGAATCTGACATCAGAAGCGTAGTCGTCTGTGTCCGCAGATAGCTGCGTTCTGAGGTGCAGAGCCTGATGTCAAGTGCCTGATGTCAGATTGGCAACAGATGGACAGCAGATTCTGCCGTCTGCTTGGCACAGCCAACAGCGCCATCTGAGAGCGAGAATTACCAATTTCCAATGCGTGAAATCACATGGTCGTCCCTACACACCAACACAAATGTACCGTTACTGCTATAGGTGTATCCCTACCCCTATATAACCTGCCAGCAGATTGTGCAGTTCATTAAATAATTAATTCTACTTATTTCCAAAAGTATTTATTTTTTCTCAACAATTGTTACAGAATAATATAAGTAGCGCATATAAATTCGAAGAAGAGCATTCAATATTTACATTTACAAATCACAATTCCATATTCCGTATTGTGTTAATGCTGAAAACAAATAGAACATTAGTATAAAGTTAAACGTAACATATGAATAAACAGGATACTTCAGCTCCATCTCCGCACAGTACACACCCTAGGCGATCATGCATGATCCTGCGAACATTAACATTTATAAGAAAACATGTGTTAAATTATTATTTACGAAACAAGAAGCTAAACATTCGCACTTCGCGCATAACCCAGCTTTTCTATCTTGCAGATAATGTGAATCTCGATTTCCGTGCCGTAGATAATTGGAAATTATTCATTTCCATAATTACCTTTGCTTTGTTGGATACTTTGAGATGATTCGTCTGGATATTGAAGCTTCGAATCGCGTGGAATATTTTTCGGTTTTTTCGGCAGTGACTGCCACTGCCAGAGACAGCCACCGCCACCTCAGCCCTCGAAAACGAACGCAAACTGGACGTAGAGTTTTGACCAATTACAAGTTTCGGCATTATGGCGCAGCCAATCCGAGCGTAACCCATTGTACCGCCACATTGGTACACGTGTTACATCTACATACCGTACCGTTTGTTCAAAGTCGTATCCGTTGTGCTTGAAGACGAACGCTCGAAAAATATTCCACGCGATTCGAAGCATCAATATCCAGACAAATCATCTCGAAATATCCAGGAAGCAAAGGTAATTATGGAATTGAATAATTTCCAATTATCTACGTCGCGGAAATCGAGATTCACATTATCTGCAAGGCAGAAAAGTAGGGTGATGCGCGAATTTTTAGGACCTTTTTAAGGCGTCTTCTGGACGTTCGTGGACGTCTTTGAGACGTCCTGAACGCCTGACCTGGACGTCTTTAAGATGTCTTTAAGACATCATTGTGCTATCCAGGAAATCAGAACTACACGGATATTGTTGCGCGATCTGGTGGGACTTTTTGCCTTAGGAGCAGGTTCGCGCCCGTGGAGTACTGAAGCACTCTGCTTGTGGGGATACGCGGCAAATTATCGAAGATTCAAGGAATAGAATAAGTCTGAACTCCCGAATGGTAGGTTTAATTAGGTTTAATTCGTATATTTTACAAGGATAATATAAACTGATTCGTCGCAAACGTCTCGAACGAAAAACAATATATGAATGCATTCTATGGGCCTCCATGCGTGCCTCTTTTATATCCCTTAGCTTTTGCACACGCCACTACTTGCAGATGCGCATTGGTTGCCCCAAAGGTCCTTGGAACGTAGACCACCGGAGCCCGTGTCTCCAAGCAGTCGCTGTCGTCCAATCAAGACGGTGATACTCTCCTAGCTTCGTCGGTGGTTGGTCTTTCGCGCTTCTCTCTATGTTTTTGGGGCTGTCTCTTGACCATCTCCCCTCCACCTTCGGGATGGTGGTTGCTGTTGGAGGTGGTTGATGCACGTGTCCAAAACATTAAAGTAACGTTTGGGGGTTCCGAGAAGAGGCCAGCTAATATAAACAAAGTTCTCTCCCGACAGAATTTATGGGGAATATAACGGTTGTCGGCTTCTGTTTGAGTTCCACCCCTGGCCTCTCCTGCACGTGTCACTCGGGGGTGCATATGTTGTGGATATTGAATAAAAGAAATCTTGAAGATGAAAATATTATAGTTTAATTGTACCTTAGTCCCTGTATTTTACTTAGTTTATATTCTACTACTAGTATTTCTTATTATAGTTATATTATAATATATTATTTTTCTTATTGCGTTAGAAGGATCGTGTTCTACGTTGCCGTTATATTTTTCCTACGGTTACTCCCTATCGGCTCTACGTGTTCCAGTCATACCAACATGTACTTTCACAGCATTTGCACTTGACAAGGCTACATACTCGCAACTCGCAAGACATACCCAGATACCTGTTCTCAAATCTCGCGCTGCGTCGAATCTCGATATCTCTCGGCGCCTTAAAGCTAACTTCACACAATCACACATATTTACACCAGCGGAAACCACAACAATATCAACCCACAATTTTCAATATCGATAATTATCGATAGTGAGGACCATCGGTAGTTTTCGATAGTGAGGACCATCGATAACTATCGATAGTACCATCGATAATTCTCCACCACTACTATATATATATTTCACCATACTTCACTGATGATACTTCCAGGGGGTGAACAGTAATACCATCGCTGTGCAGAAACATAGTTCATCCCGTCTTGAATATACGCTAGATGGCGTTGTTTCGCCCTCACACACCCCTCATTCCGCTGACGGTAGGTTGCGTGTCTTCGTTGCATTCAGTAATCAGTTCAAATCAGTTGCACGTGGCCGCCATTTGCAATTGTCAGTGACATTAATCTATTTTGAAGTGTTTTATGGCACTAGAGAATGTAATTTAAGATTATTAAGACGCTGCTATCAAAATTCGCTTCAAGGTCAAAATTGGAAATACGCTCTTTTATAGAAATACTGTGATATAAGTAATTAATATAATTATGTACTAAGCATTATAGGGTTTAAGCAAACTATTAAACTGTCTACAGCAATAAAATGTATTTGTTAAGAAGTTCTGAGCGTAGAGAAGTTTCGTGTTATGGACGTACGAGATGTAACAGATGAACTGTGATCTTTATATATAATAAAAAAATTCTTTAAAACAATTTCATTACCTTTTTCTTATTCATAAAACACACTTTTATGAATAAGAACTTAATAAAATGAAGAGACCAATAGAAAAATATACAGAAATTCATAATTAGTTATTACAAATAGTTACTGTAACAACTAATTATATATTTCTGTATTTTTTTCTATTGGTCTCTTTATTTTATTAAGTTCTTTAATTACGTATCAGCACATTATCTGAATAATATCTCCATCATCTGAACGGCCATCTATTATCTTATTTTGACGTTCTGAGTATACACTAGATGGCTTCACTGGCAAAGGAATCTGTGGGGGATATCCAATTAGATAGACTACGTGACTAATCGAGGAATTTAGGAACGCGTCCGTTAGGTCGTGGAACAGAATATTTAATGGAATTTCTACAGAAAATGTAACAAAAACTTTAGCAACTAATAAACAGAAGAACAATTAATTATAAACATTAATAACTCACTTCATTCATTCTTCATTCATTCGATAAATTATAAAGTCGCGCGCAAATAGGCATACCACAACATAAACACGAAACCCCAAAACTACTCCTCCCTAGAAAAAAACCGTAGTTCTGCAAATGAAACTTTTTTCTTCGCGCCAGGGTAGACACGCAACGGTACAGTAGTTTTAATAATACATGGTTTTTTGGTGGTTTGCGGTGATTGAACAAGATCCGAAGTAGCAATGAAAGCAGGTTTGAGTCTGTCTACGGAAATATTAATCTTTTTTGCCATCAAGCATGATAGTATACACCCGCTCATTTAACCTGTCAACAATTTCAAATGGCCCAGTATAAGGTGGTTGTAAAGGGCGTCGAACTTTATCATCTCTGACAAAGACATGAGATGCGACTTCTAAATCTTTATGAGCAAAAGGTATACGCTTATTATGATTGCTGGTGGGTTGCGCTCGCAAGGATTTAACTCTATTTCTAATTTCGTGAATCAACATCTGCAGTTCCACAGAAAAATCTACGTCTTCGAAAAATTCGCCAGGAATGCGTAAGGAAGATCCAAATAGCATCTCAGCGGCGGAACATTTAATGTCTTCTTTAAAACAAGTGCGAAGGCCTAACAGTACCAAGGGTAACTTATCCGCCCAATCACTTCCAGAACCAACACACGTAATAGCGGACTTCAAGGATCGGTGCCACCTTTCAATAATACCATTGGATTGAGGATGATAAGCTGTTGTACGAGTTTTAGCACAACCCAAGAAATTAGCAAGGCTTTTAAATAATTCTCCTTCAAACTGACGACCTTGATCCGTAGTGATGATCACGGGAACACCGAACCTTGATACCCAAACATTTAAAAGGGCAGAAACCACAGTATCATCAGTTATATCCTTAATAGGAACTGCTTCAGGCCATCTACTAAACCTATCAATCAAGGTAAGGCAATATCTCTTACCTTTGACTTCAGGTAATGGGCCAATAATATCTAAATGAACCTGATAAAATCTTTGGTTGAGCACCATGATCTTTTCTGGACTTAGCTTTGTATGTCTTTGGATTTTGCTACGCTGACATTGCAAGCATGTCCTAGCCCAATAGTTAATTTCCTTGCACATTCCTGGCCACACAAATTTCTCTTGGACTTGGTGCTTGGTAGCCCTACCACTAGGATGTGACAAACCATGCACCACGTCAAAAATTTTCCGTCTCAAAGACTTAGGAATATATGGTCTAATCCTACCATAACGCACATCGCAAAATAAAGGAAATTTGGTTCCTGATAAATTAAATTCTCGAAGTTCTAAAACTGAAGGACCTTTGAGGATTTCTTTCAACTCTTAGTCAGAACTCTGTTCAGAGGCCGGCTCATCAGTAGAGATAATGACTGGTAAATTAATCGCTTCGATTCTGGAGGGAGCATCGGCCACAGTGTTTTGCTGGCCCGAAATATGACGGATATCGGTTGAAAACTGAGCGATAAAATCTAACTGTCTGGCCTGACGAGGTGAAGGTCTGGCATTATTTAAAGTTTGTTTAAAAGCATACATAAGTGGTTTGTGATCCGAAAAAAAAAACAACAATTTTACGACCTTGAATTAAATCCTTAAAATACTTAACGCTTTCAAAAATAGCTAACAATTCTTTATCATAAGTACTATATTTTCTTTCAGTAACGCTAATTTTCTTCGAGAAAAAAGCAACTGGATGTACATTACCTTCGCAAGACAGTTCCAGTGCCGCGCCTACAGCAAATTCAGAGGCGTCCGTCTTCAAAAACAGCTTAGCGGAGTCAACAGGATGAGCCAACAACATCGCATTAGAGAGCTCCTGTTTACAGCTCACAAAAGCTTCGGTAGCTTCGGCGGTCCAAGGTACAGGACGCTTGTCATTCTTCCTGCTATCCTTACTGACGTGATTCAATAAAATTTGACTTTTAGCTGTATTCTTAAGATGCCTTCTATAATAGTTAATCAAACCTAAAAATCTTCGTAACTGAACGATGGTTTTTGGTCTTTCCAACTCAACGATTGCCTTAACTTTACCTGGAAGCGGCTGAGTACCCTTTGCCGATACAAGATGACCCAAAAATTCAATTTCTTTAACTCCGAAAACACATTTAGAATGGTTGATACACAACCCAGCATTATCCAAGCACTCAAATAATCAACGCAAATGACTTAAGTGCTCTTGTTCATTCTGGAAAGCAATCAAAATATCATCTAAATAAACGAAACAAAAGTCTAAATTCAGCGTAACCTGGTTAATCATCCTTTGGAAAGTCTGAGCAGCATTCTTCAAACCAAAAGGCATGGCAACAAACTCAAACAGGCCAAAAGAAGTAGTAACAGCAGTTTTGGGTATATCATTTTTTAAACGGGAATCTGATAATAAGCTTTCAGTAAATCAATTTTTGAAAAAATTGTCTTACCGTTGTTACGTATGTGGAATTTTCCCATACGCCGCTCTCAACCACTTTTCGAGCTCGCGCCTGCGAAGGGAAAACGCCCTAAAATCCTTTTGCTTATCACATACCACTAAGGGGGGTCATGATCTCGACCATCTGGATCACGACCATGGGAACGGGAGTAACACGACGACGACCCCGAAGAATTTCCTTATATGGAAATTTCTAACGCATCCCCAATCATTTTTGGGACTATATAAACCCTTTGGTTTCTACCCTCTGCGGTTAAAAGCAGTACAGTCACGCGTAGAGTAACGTCGTGTCACGCTCGTACCAAGTCGGTTGAATTCAGTAAGATCGAGCCAAAGTCTCCGTCAGAATCATAGTTGACCTCATAGAATCCGCGAGTTCGGTTTATATTCTATTGGGCACTTTAAAATAGCCACTCGTACGCCCCGCATCGCCAGTACGTCAACACCGAGCAAATTAGTGGTAATCTATACACATTTACTACACTATTTAATCGCGACACTTACATTGGTACTATAATTGATTATTGAATACACAAAAGGTGTTCACGTCTAAATCGAGTAGATTCGTTAAAACCCATCTTTTACCCAGCGATCCTTATAATATTAGTAGCACTCACCCACTGATACAACTTTACCGCTCGATTTGTATCGAACATAAATTAAGAGTTACGAGGGATTACTAACATTTCCCGCGACTCCCTGATCTAGCATCAGGTTCGTTCGCAACCTTTCATCCAAAACAAGGAATCTTTACCAACCTAGTGGCTCCCCGATTTCGCATCGGGTTCGTCCACGTTTAACCCTCCTGCGGCTCCCTGATTTCGCATCAGGTTCGTCCGTATCCTACAGCTCCCTGGTTTCGCGCCAGGTTCGTCTGTAAGTCTACCAACCTCCGAACAGCTCCCTGGTTTCGCACCAGGTTCGTCTGTGAATAATCCAACCTCTTAACAGCTCCTCGACTTCGCGTCGAGTTCGTCTGTGAACATCATCCTAGTGATACCCCGATTTTGCATCGGGTTCGTTCACGACGTTTCACCCTCCTGCGGCTCCCTGATTTCGCATCAGGTTCGTCCGCGCACCTTACTAACAAATTCATAAACCATATTTCTTGGGAAATACCTTTCTCGCCGGCCTCTCGCGTTGCCGCAGCCCCGGCTCGTAACACCGTGAATTCCCAAAGTGAAATCATGTATGTGCGGCAAAGGATACTTATCCGGAATCGTCGCCGCGTTAAGACCGTGATAATCGCCGCAAGGTCTCCAAACTACGGGTTCTTTCTTAGGAGCCATATGTAAAGGAGAAGCCCAAGGACTACTTGAAGGACGGAAAATGCCCAACTCCAGTAAATGTTGAAATTCTGCCCTCGCAATCTTCAACTTCTCTGGGGTGAGTCGTCTTGGTTTACCAACCGCAGATACTTGAGGGATTCTAATCGGCTTCGTCAAATTAGGAAATTCAGCTAAAAGTCGCTGGTAAGAGGACTCGGGAATTATAGTAGAGATAGTGGAATGCTTGGCATTACACATAAATCCTTTTGAAGAAATTCTTGTAACCTTGTCCAATAAACGTTTCCCTTGAATATCGACTAAAATGCTGTAATGATTGTGACGGTCTTCCGTCCGGTGGTAAGAATTTGACGTGGTAGACTCAGTCGGTACGCCAGGGTTTGATAAAATCCTTATGTAGTGATGAATATTGCGTTTATTTACTTGTCCTACAGATAATGCTATTTACACTATCTACACGCTTTCGGTATTTGCTTCTCTACGCGTTCTCGTGCCGTCCGTTTCGGTTTGGCGGTACGCCGCGTGTCTCGCTATCGGAACAGGCCGGAGGCCGGACAACGGCCGGGCGTCTCCTTATCGAAACGGTAGTAAAGAGACCGGGCAGCGTCCAGGCGTCTCTTGTCGGAATCGGTAGTAGGAAAGGGACCGAGCAACTTCCAGGCGTCTCTTGTCGGAGCGGTGGTAGGAAAGAGACCGGGCAACTTCCAGGCGTCTCTTGTCGGAGCGGTAGTAGGAAAGAGACCGGGCAACTTCCAGGCGTCTCTTGTCGGAGCGGTAGTAGGAAAGAGACCGGGTAAGCGATCATATGATCAGCTGGTTTTTTGGAGGGTTTACCACGACTCGCACCGGGCAGCATCCAGGCAGGTCTGGTGGGGGGATCCGTATCTCCATCGGAACTGTCCTGGCTTCGTGGCGCCTGGGCTTATGTCCCGCTTCTCGGAAATTAATAACTGCGAGAAATCGACGCGATCTAGCGGCGCGGTGGGGAGTGAGCGTCATCGCTTGACGCGTCGCGAGACTGGCGGGTTTCGGCTCGGTTCGGTATGATTCGGTCTCGGTCGCCCGTGTACTCTCGGCCTCTCGCTCACTCCTGGTCGCACTGCTGCGCGCTCGATTTCTCGCTCTGGGACGTTACGTCACATGATTTAACAAATCAACTCTCAAAATAGGTCTCGTCACATCAGCCACGGTGAAATACCATTTAAACGATCTTCGAAAACCAAGATCCAATTCCATAAATTTTTTACCAGAAGAAGGAATCATCGTCCCGTTTGCCACAAAAAGTTGAAATGAAGATGGTTGAAACGTCTCACCGAAACGACGGGGCCAAATTGAAATGTTAGAACCAGTATCAACTAAGAATTGAAGTCCAGAAATTCTATCAGTCACATGGAGCCTAGGAGAAATTAATTTTCCATCGCAGAGGGCTCCGGATTGCGACGGTTGGTGGCATCTCCAGACGCCTCAAAAGACTGACTCTTCTGACACGGTGAAACACATCTGTGCGCTTTCTGGCCGTAGACTCGGTGATAAGAACATAGATTATTTTGATTTTCGCGGCTCTTGCTTCTAGGACGGAACGATTTCCTGGATCGGAACGGCGATCTTCTTCGAAAACCCAAACGAGCGACTTGTTGAGATAATTGCTCAACTTGCTGTGTTAAACGTTGAATTACCGTATCTTGAAGATCACCAACTCTCGTCTCAGCGACTTCAGACTCCACTGATAACTCCCAAGCCTTATCTGCGGCAACGGCTAATTTATCCAAACTGGACCCTTCTAGAACTACTAATAATTCACGTAGACGGTTAGGAATACGCTGCATCCAAAGAGTTTTTAAAAGCCCTTCAGTCGCATTTAAACCTGCTAAGTTACGCATTTCACGTAATAATTCCGAAGGTTTCTTGGATCCTAACTCCACGCCGCTCAAAAGTCTTAGGAGCTGTTTCTCTTGTGATTCAGCCAGACATTGGATTAATTTCTTGGCGATTTTGTTCTTCAGCAACCTCCTGGGAAATAGGAGGACCAGGAAGGAGACTACTTCTAGCTTCTTCGAATAGGCCTCCGGAAATTTGAGGGGTCAGCATATCAGAACGATCTCCATCGTTGGAACTCACGCGGAGTGGAGAATGAAACACGGACATTATACTTCCTTTTTTTAAAAAAAGATCACGTCGGGGTCACCAAATTATGTGGGGGATATCTGATTAGTCACGTAGTCTATCTAATCGGATATCCCCCACAAATCTACCACCGCGGGAACGGTGGCGCTAGTGTAACATAACAAATATGGACGACGCAAGTATACATTTCACTATACGTTTATATGGATCTAGTAGTATAAAAGTTTATTTCAAAGTTATTTCTTACAGTAAAAATGTTGACAATACATTTAGACACAATTTTGGAATATATAAAAGTATGTAATGTGAACAATTTTAGTTGCTCCAGTTTTTGGCACTTTTATTAAAACTTAAATTGAGATCATTGTTCATTGTAGCGCTACAATTTGTTACACAACATTTAATTCTGCATACAGTTCGTCGATACTGTGAAAATTGGTAGACCGCAATAAATTGTATACTTGCATCGGCCATTACTACTAGTTCGCGTACCGACCGCCAGTGTCGCATACTAATGTTCTTGTTGCGGTTTCCGCCAGTGTAAATATATGTAATTGCGTGAAGTTAGCTATAAGACGTAGGGATATCGAGGTTAGATGTAGAGCGTAATTCAAAATCCTTTTGTAGTGGAAAGATTTATTGTACGCATGCGGGCTTGAAGCGAGCAGCACATCTGGAAGGTTTTAAGCGAGATTAAAACGGAGGACGAGGAAGAGTTTATTGCCACAACTCATAAACACGTGGAGCGCGTTGTGATTCTCGAGGGCTTTCCTTGCCAGTTTTTCGAACGTGCTCGTACAATATTAGTATCTGATACCTGAACTCGGAAGGCGTACGAGAGCCAGGAATTGCATTCAGTACTTTCAAAACTACAGTTAGGCCAGGCGAGGATGATAAATAGCTTAACTTTTCCTTCCACATCTGCGTGCCAAATTTCGTCGAACGGGCAGCGGCTCGCCTTGTAAAACCACTTAAAATTCTATCTTCGCTTTCATAATTGTCGGTGTCCTGTAAGGGTAAAAACTCCGGTCGAGAAAGGCCGAAAGTCATAAAGTCATAAGCTTTATTCGGGCGACTTCTTCTTGACCCTGAGGGTTGCGTGCACCTACCTCTTAGATGTATACGTGATGTAAATAGCCTATCTATGTAAACTATGTAAATGGAAAGCGTGCCTCGACCTGCCTCGACCACCAGCCAGGAGTGGAGGGAAGCACGAAGGAAGGGCCAAGGACGGAGAAATTGCAGAGAATAACCCCTGACGAAGCTTGAGGGACGTCATCGTCTTGATTGGACAAAGGGATTCAAAGAGGGAGTTGGAAGAACACGCCAAAATTGGAGGAGTAGGGTGCTCGGAGGTGACAAGCGAGGAGTTATTTTGTAAGAAGTTAGAGCTATCTTGTTAGCCGACCAACAAACAGTTTACTTGTCTAAATATATGTACGATTCAAAAGTTCAAGAATGTTGAAATCTTTTAAAATTCCCGCACTACTTCGCGGGCTGAGTGCGTTTGCGCTCCACGAGCACAAACTAACGCCATCATATTAAAACACCATTAAATCGTGCAACATTCTACTCCTAGTTCGCGGCCATTCGCGGTGTGACCAGTGATGCCAGAATGAGGACGGGTTTCCTCGAGAATTTCCCCCACCACGGACGTACACTATGCCGGAGCTGCGTGTCCGTGAGCTCGGCGCTTCGGACAACGTCGGGAAGACGAGAGAGAAAACGAATGTGTGTCTTTCTCTCTCGCTCTTGAAACGCTGTGATCCAAAGTGAGGCGCAAGCGACACGCGCCGCGCGCGATCTTCTTGAGTGCCTCGAGATACACTTTTCACGTTCTGACATATGTACAATACTCTTGTAATGAAAAAAATTTGGAAAAAATTTTGTTACGGAAATCACGTTTTAAAATCACGTTTTGACTATTTAGAAAAGAGCTTTTTTTTAAATATCTCATATATTTGTTAACACGATTACGTTTAAACGGCAAAATGGATTTCAATGAAACTTTATATTTAAATTTTACATTCTTGTCTTAATATTCTTGATCCGCTTATATTGCGAAAAATGATAATTACCCGTTATGGTTCTTCGATTTTTCAGATATACCATCTAAATTCTACATATAAAGAGTTAATAAAAATTCTTCTGTAACTTCTTTAACAAACAAAAATGTACATTCATAATTTCTTGTTTTCATTTTACTTTTCCGTACATTTTATTTAAACTATTTATATTTTTCAAACCTAAAAATGAATTTTTTTATTAAAAGATGAATAAGTATTTTGATACTGTACATTGGTGAACTTTGTTAAAATTAGAATCCACTCTTGGCCAGTACCGTGGACGCTGTAGCAACCTTCGATAAAATATATTTTTTCAGAGTATGATCTAAAAATCTAAAATCTTAACGTAATCAAATTTCTCGATAGATTTTTCGATAATTGTATATCAAGTTGCGACAAAGAATCACGCACTATTTACCAATTAATTACGCGCAGCGTGCACGCTGCCGCTCGATGGAAACTACGGAAAAGTGGTGGTCTCTTCCATCGGGAGGGAAATGTAAACAATTAGTTATGCAAAGCTAACATCGCGATACATGTTGTACTCTAAAATGTACAAATTGGTATAAAGGAATTGTACAAGAATAGGAGAGAATGGTAACTGGTAAATGCATATGTGGCAGTTCAGTACTGTCATCATTGCTTTGCTGTTATTTCTTTTAGCCTTTTCTTCAATTATTCTCCTTTCTGATTTTTTCTTACTATTTTACGATTTCCTATCTATTTTTTTCGTTTCTCGTTTCCAGGGTTCGCTCGGGCCTGGTTTTCGTCAAGTAGGTACATTTAACGGTCAGATCCGCGCGAACCCAAGCGATTCGTGATCTGTGGTCGCGTATACTTTGTTTACGTGTCAATGTGTTTAGTGGGGGGTCGCGCAGTTGCGCTTCGCGCATTTAATCGTCATTTCAGTAGAAATAGAGATCAGGTGGTGAGTATTATTTGTTTCGCTCTGTCTGCATGTTTTTGGTGAATTCGGGTCTGTTGGGTTAGAAGTGTAGTCTGTAATTAGTAGCCCCCTATATCTCCCCTTTTCTATACGCTAGCATTTGCTTGTTGCTTTGTATGTAATATTTTTCCTACACATTTCATTTTTTTCGTGGTTACGATGGACACGTTTGAGAAAACAGGTGAAAAGGCTACTCCTGTTTATCGGTCGTGGTGGAAAACGAATGAGAAGTTCCGATCGTGGATTCGCAAAGTCCCTAATGATAAAAGCTTTTTCTACTGTTCTGCATGCGAGAAAACTTTTTCTTGCGGCTCGTCAAACGTTAAAAGGCATGCGAAATCAGCGAGACATAAATAATTATCTAAAAAAATTCTGCGAATAACTATGCATGCTAAGGTCTCGAGCAAGATTTGTATGCCTCAATGGCTTGAGGATTTCAAGCCCTGGTTGCACAAGGTCGCCGATGATCCTTTTTCGTGTTTCTGTTCGGTTTGTAAAAAATCATTTGCTTGCGGGCTGTCGCAAATCCAATGTCACGCAGATTCCAAGTGCCACATCAAAAACTGCGAAAAAAATGGAATGGATGTGAGGAAATCGAACGATTTCAGATCGCAATGCGAGGAATCGCCTTTGTCATTTGATGAACGAAAAAAAAATCGCGGAAATTCGTTTTGCTGCATTAGTTGCTGAAAAAAATATTTCGTATCAATCCGCAAAGGCGATTCTTAAATTCTTCCAAGACGTTGGGAAAGATCCTGATATTTTGGAACATATGACGTGTGGTCGAACAAAGTGTTCTAATATTATATCGAAAGTTCTGTGTCCTCGGGAAACAGCGTCTTAGTCATGTGTTACAGAATTGTAAATTTTCAGTATTTATTGATGAGACATCCGACTCTATCAATGAGAAATGGATGTCGTTTATTATTCGGTATGTCGCACCCGAGACTTTGGATGTTCGAAAGGAATTAATAGAATTAATTTATCTTGACGCGCGAGAATGTACTGCCGATAAAACATATACCTCATTTAGGAATTCCATGTGGAAAAAGCAAATTCCGTTCGAAAACATTCTTGCTTTGTCATGTGATAACGCTTCTGTCATGACAGGGCGTCACTCGTCATTCAAGACCAAACTTGCAGAAATTCGGGGTGAAAAATTTTTCACCATGCCATGTTCTTGTCACTCCTCTGCATTGGTAGTGCATTCAGCATGCGCTACCATTCCCGAGGTCTGCGAGGAAATATTACGGAAAGTCTCAACATTCATTTATAGCAGTCCCAAACGTTCGGCCATTTTTCGCGATTTTCAGCAATGTTTCCAATCTACTGACCGCAAAATTTTAAAATTGTGTACTACGCGATGGTTATCGCGTTACTCATCCGTAGTTACACTTTAGAAAATTGGGACAGTGTGTTGCACTTTCTGCAAGAATTGGTCGTAAGTGAGAAGACAAAGTCTGGGGAATATCTGCTTATCATCATGCAAAATCCAGAAGCGAAAGCATATCTTCTGTTTTTGAAATACGTTCTAGAGTATTTTAATGACTTTAGTTTATTCTTTCAGTCGCAACTAACAAGAATCCATTTGCTTCAAAATACTGCCAAAACACTTTTGTACAATATTTTACGTAATTTGTTGAAACCGCAGGTTTTGAAGCACATGGATTCAGTAAAATTAATAGATTTTTCAAGAGGCGATAATCAAATCGCATTTAATAGTATTCATTTAGGCCCGGATTGTGACGCGTTTCTTTGTCAGTTAGTTGCAAAAGGCAAACCCGATGTTGTCCAAACCGTTCGAGAAAATTGTACAGTGTTTCCTCATTAGCGCCTCGCTGGTCGGGACCGGCGTTGAGCCCGTATCGTGAACAGAGCCCTAATTGCGAGTGTTCGTTTCTCGCTTCCTTCTGGCCGAAGGGGGGAGCAAGATGGAACACTGCGTGCGCAGCGAGCGTGCGCGGTGGTCGCAAGCGCTTACCGTGAGCACGAAAACCGCTTCACAATATCTTGACGCAAGCTTGGCTCACTGTAAGCGCTTGCGACCATCGCGCACGCCCGTCGCGCACGCAAAGGACAAAGTGTCAGGCGTCCGAAAGACAGAGCGAGACAAAACATCAACGCGTCGTCTGTCTCGTACCGTCCTCGCTCGCTTTCAGTGCCTCTCGCTCCCTCTCGTTCCATCTCGCTCTCGCCTTCGCCGGACAAGAGTGAGACAGAAGTGGTGAGGATAGCGGAAAGTCCGTATCGTGTACACCAAACCGAGCCCGTAACGAGGAAATACTGTATTAAGTTTTACATAACGGCTGCAAACGAAATTCGTAATCGATTGCCAATCGATGACGAATTTCTGAGCAAGTTATGTGTTTTTGAGCCTCATTTGGCATTAGTAGATAATGACAGAGACACTTCCTTTAAAAGCGTTCTCTTTATTGCTCAGAAATTGGGCGGTTTCGACGAAGACGGTTTGCAAAAAGAATGGTCGACACTGCACCTGAATTTTGCAAATGCAGACAAGCAGATGCTTTGTACATTAGCTTTTGATGATGTTTGGAAAACGGTGTTGTTAACGCGAAACGATCAAGGCGCATTTAAGTATCCATGTTTGCAGGAATTATTAAACTCCATTAGAAGTCTTCCAAATTCAAACGCCGATGCTGAAAGATCGTTTTCCATGCTTTCCGATATAAAGAACAAGAAACGAAACCGACTTTGTTCGACCATCGTCAATGCCATTTGCCTAACGAAATCGGCATAAAAGGCGCACGGGGAAACATGTCAGACCATGGAGGTAGATGACAAACATCTATCTCTCATGTCATCTGAGTATTTATATGCAACTTTTGCGAAGGAGCAAAAGAGTAGTTTACATTTACATGCCATTGATGGCCTCGCGGATTTTCCTTCTACGTCGGGTAATGCAAATTGGTGATGTCCAGAATATTAACAATTTCATCCATTTTCTATTTCATTCGATTTTTGGACATCGCGAATATGTAAATAGTTGTTCAATTTACCTCACGCAATTCTTGTTCTATCCTTGCAATAAATTCGATTGCTTGCTGTACATATGATTTGTACAGAGAACTTCGAGATAATTGTACAAATAAATGTATATTCTTAATTATATTCATTTTATATGTAACAATTATCTCGAAATTCTGTCGCATGTATTATAGTAAATTCCTCTGCGTGCTTTCTATCCTTTGAAATGTAAACAATTGTAGCATTATTTCAGACTCACATCTCGTCAATATATCCAACCCAATTAATATATTTACGTGCTGCCTTTATTTTCTATTTTTGTAATAGTTTTGTACATTTTAGTGTACAACATATATCGCGATGTTAAGCCGGGTCCAGACCTGAATGCGTATACGCTAAGCAGACTGAGCGCGCACGAATGACGCATGCGGAGGGGTCGAAAGTGCCATTGTGTCTTTCTTCGCCAACTTCTGTGCTTAGCTTAGCTCACTCCGCAGTCGTAAAGATTGTGTGATTAGCTAAATAAACATACAGCTCAACCCTCCGAGTTATCCTGTTTACCAATACAGTGTGATTCTCCAGCGACGCCTGTCCTAACCCAGACCTTTTTAGGTGCCGCCTGGTACCTCGTGGCGAGGACAACCCCCCGCAGTGCCTCGCCGAATTTTATGGGTTTCGACCCTCGAAACGGTTGGAATACCATTAAAAAATCAAAAATGTCCAAGAGTACCGCATTTCTCATCAGATCTTTGCGAAAACAATGTCAATTGATTCCTTATGTTTCGCCGAGGAAACTAACACCAAGTACGACGTAATTCGGACCATAATGAAGGAAATTTCGTGAAAAATTGATTTATATCATTTCAAGCTGAATTCGTTAAGAATAGTTTCGTGTGATTTTTTAACACAACAGCGAGTCGTTCAGGCTGTATGAATTAAGAACAATACGGAAATGTAAAATGAAAACAAGAAATTATGAATGTACATTTTTCTTTGTTAAAGAAGTGACAGAATTTTTATTAACTCTTTTTATGTAGAATTTAGATGGTATATCTGAAAAATCGAAGAACCATAACGGGTAATTATCATTTTTCGCAATATAAGCGGATCAAGAATATTAAGACAAGAATGTAAAATTTAAATATAAAGTTTCATTGAAATCCATTTTGCCGTTTAAACGTAATCGTGTTAACAAATATATGAGATATTTAAAAAAAAGCTCTTTTCTAAATAGTCAAAACGTGATCTTAAAACGTGATTTCCGTAACAAAATTTTTTCCAAATTTTTTTCATTACAAGAGTATTGTACATATGTCAGAACGTGAAAAGTGTATCTCGAGGCACTCAAGAAGATCGCGCGCGGCGCGTGTCGCTTGCGCCTCACTTTGGATCACAGCGTTTCAAGAGCGAGAGAGAAAGACACAAATTCGTTTTCTCTCTCGTCTTCCCGACGTTGTCCGAAGCGCCGAGCTCACGGACACGCAGCTCCGGCATAGTGTACGTCCGTGGTGGGGGAAATTCTCGAGGAAACCCCAGAGGTGTAAGATGCGAAGCTTTCCGACTGCAGCGCCGCCTGCGGTGGAGTAAGGAATCTCAGCTTGTGATATCTCCGCTCTATAGAATAATATTCTTTGGTAGTTTCGTGCTATGCAAGATGCGAAGAATTGAAGATTTTCTACTTCAGCGCTCCGCTTGTACATTGTTGGTACTACATTACGCGGGCTTTTTTGGCGGCATAAGGTAACGGACATACGCGAACGTAGAGTAACCGTCATTCGTAGTGCTGTGTACATATTTCAGCTGGTGATCGTCCATCTTTTGAAGGCATCAACTAAACAGGTAAGTATTTTTTTTTTCATTAATTTATATACTTTCCTTTTCTTTTTTTTTATTTATCATTTTCCTCTGTCTGTTTTTCTGGTTGTTGTCATGAATTCTCCGGCTATACTTCCGAAAACCGGTCAAACCCGATTGGGCTGAAATTTTGCAAATAGCTTCATTTTGCATAAAAATAACGTTTGCGAGAAGGATTTTTGGCGACTCGAAAATTTTTTTTTTACCATTTCAATGTCATTCTCTATCTTACCGACAGAGCGGAGAATCGGATTCAACAGTTATTCAGTGCATTCTCCTTATTAATCTCCTAAAATCTATAAAACAGAGATCAACTTAGAAAGAGATATCAGCTTGATACTGGGTATTAGTATTGGTTTTGGGTTAGTTTGGGGCGGGGGGCGCGCGCCCGCTCGCGGGCGCGTAAAGCATGGTAGCGAACCGATGTGAGTTTACACGGGGCCAAGGGAGCATATACCCAAACCATTGAAGCGTCGTGGCGGGCTTTGCGGGCTCGTTTGAGTAGAGGCGGAATTAAGGATGACACCATGATTGATCACATCTGTGAATATTTATGGCGGTATGAAGTGAAGAAGTCAGGCAGAGACCCATTCGAAACATTATTGAACGATATTAAATATGTATATACAGGAGAATAATAAAGAGAATGTTTGAATAACTGTTGTATCCTATTCTCGACTCTGTCGGTAAGGTAGGGAACGGCATTGAAATGGTAAAAAAAAAATTCGAGTCGCCAAAAATCCTTCTCGCAAACGTTATTTTTATGCAAAATGAAGCTATTTGCAAAATTTCAGCCCAATCGGGTTTGACCGGTTTTCGGAAGTTTCGCCAATTCTCCTACAGCGAAACGCAAATATATTGCGAGAACTTTTCTTCGACAATGGTTAGAGCGTGATGTAAAAATTATATGATTAATAGCGGGTTATCAGAAATAAAAAATCATTTTGGTACAAAATCACACGCCGAGAACGTTTTTAAATTATCCGAACGTAACAGTGCTGCTTTTGATGATTTTGATATGAGTGATAGTCCCGAAAATATTCACGAGAAGATTCAGATTGCTGAAATTGCTTTGTGCGCTTTTTTTTATCGAGGACAATATTCCATTTCACATTAGTGCTTATTTAATTGGCCTTCTGAAGGTTATATTTCCAGATTCATATATAGCCAGTAAATTAACCTTGAGCCGCTTAAAATGCAACAAAATTATTACAAACGTGCTTTCTAAAGTAGAAGTAAGTAGAATTATTGAAAGTGCTCGACATCATAAATTGTCTATATTTGTTGACGAAAGCACAGATATTTCTAACGTAAAATGGCTCACTTTTTTAATTAAATACGTAAATTCGGAAGCCTTCTGCAGCCTTTACAGTATTATTAGAATTATTAAAATTAGACGCCATAGATTGCTCTGCAGAAGGATTATTTTCAGCATTTGAGAAAGCATTGCACAAAAAGCTAATTCCTGTGCAGAATGTAATTGGATTCACATGTGACAATGCATCAGTGCCCAGATAGCACAGGACGTTTTGAAAACGTACATTTTACGTACATTTGATGTCTGAACGTCCATGGCTTGATTTGAGAAAATGGACGGTTTTAAAACGTTTCCTGGACGCTTTTTCTACGTTTTTAAAACGTTTCCGGTACGTTTTAGAAACGTCCAGAAAACGTCCAGGAAACGTCCAGAAGACATTTTAAAAACGTATTTTCCAAAAGTTTTAAAAACGTATTTTGCAAAAGTTTTCAAAACATCCAGAGTACGCTTTGGTTACGTCCGAAACAGGCGTTCAAAAGAGGCTGTGTGCCATTTGAGAAATGTCGATAGATTAGGATACATTAGTTGAAGGAAACCAGGGACCCACCAAATATGGATAGATCGTACAGGTAAAGCCTAATTAAATCTACATACATATATGCATAAATATACACACTGGTACATGTAAATGTTTATGAACATTTGTTGAAAGAAACAATGGAAAACCAAAAACACAGAAGCATTTGTTTAAATGTTTCCGACCGAATGTTTGCAAACCGGTTTTATACCGTTTTTATATTGTTTTCATACAGTTTTAATACAGCTTTCATAACGTTTTTGTACAGTTTTTGTATATGTGTTTCAGTATTTGCGGTCAAAGGTATGTAGTTCTAGGTTAAGGTTTGAATAATTTTTAAATTTTAGGTTAACGTCGTTTATGCCCAATGGACGTTGCATTGCTATTTAGTTGGCCTCGGCCGAAAAGGGAAAGAAGATTTCCATAAATTAAACGTAGCAACGGTTTTAATATGTAACTTTCACCATTTTACTGTTCCCAATATTGATTACTGTAAAATTCAATGTATTGTCTGTATATTCGACCTCGTACTAACATGTTCTTTTATTTATTCTTTATTAATTGAGCGTTTAGAGTCGCATCTACTTCTATGGTCATTAACGACTACATTGGGTGCGTAAGATCAATTAGTCATCGTGCGAATTAGTGAAAAGAAAACGGAGTAGAATAGAAGGAAAAAAAAGAAAAATGTTCCTGGGGCTCAGACATCTCAGGCACTGGTAAGCACAGACGCTAAATCAGTTGTCGGATTCCAATGTCTTCAAGGAAGTTGAGCACATTGTTGAAGGTATCCGGATCGGTGAGCATCTGTTTGAGGTCGGTGCCAATTTTATGTTGGTTTCGATTTGCTGAGTACTTGACACATTCGACCAGTATGTGCTGGATGGTGACACGTACTTTGCAGACATCACATTCTGTCGGTTCATTCTGGGTAATGAGGTGGGGGTGGGTCAAGTGAGTGTGACCGATTCTCAATCGAGTGAGTGTCACTTGGTCTTTCCGGTTTTCTAAGCAGATTCCGTTTATTTCAGGGATATCCTTCCCAATCAGGTGCAGTTTGGTGGATTTGCCCGTTTTCCATTCTTCATCCCTTAGGGCCTGGACAGCGATACGAATCGGGGTTTTGAGATCATTGTAATGCACAGAGATAGGGACGTCAGGCACTGGTAGTGAGCATGCTGACTTGGCTAGGGAATCAGCCTTTTCGTTTCCTTCAATACCCACATGAGATGGTATCCAAATTAAAATAATCTCTTTGCCCCGATTTTTAAGAATATAGAGGGTCTCTTGCAGTTCTTGGGTAATGTGGTCACCTTTGCTGGAGTCTGTGATTGCGTCAATAGCAGACATAGAGTCAGTGAGAATGGCATTATTCTTAAGTAAGTGCATATATTCTTCATTATTTCTGAAGTAAATAAATTAAATAAATTGTTATCGAGTTTGATCTCATTTTGAAAACCATTTACTTGCTTAAATTTTTATTAAATCGAATCAGCACCGTCGAACGTCCTAAAAACATTTTAAAAACGTCCAGAAAACGTAGTGAAAACGTTTTAAGCACGTCCTACAAATCGTCATGAAAACGTTTTGAAAACGTTCTGGTTTGTGAAAATGGATGTTTTTAGGACCTTTTCTGGACCTTTTCTGGATGTTTTCAAAACATCCTGAACGTTCGATCTAGACATTTTTAAAACGTATTTAAAACGGTTTTGTGCTATCTGGGTGATGATCGGGCGCTTTTCCTCATTTTGTTCAAAATTTAAAACGAGGTGTCCTTCATTAATAACAGTCAATTGTATTTGCCATTCCGCGGCATTAGTATCTAGTAAAGTATGTTCAGAAATCCCAAGTTATATTGAAAAATTTATTCGAAATTTAACACTTTATATTAATAGTACCGCCAAACAGTCGGCGAATTTTGCTAATTTTCAAGAATTTGTTAATAATAGGAAAAAAAAAAATTAAAATTGTGCGAAACACGTTGGCTAGCCGTGCACGCTTGCGTAGCACGCATTCTGGAATGTTGGGATTCGTTAAATCTTTTTTTTATTTCGCAAGTATTTGAAAATCAAAAAAAAAAAACGATACGACTGATAATCTACTTTGTGATATAAAAAAAAACAAAAGCTTATCTTTTGTTTCTTAAATATATTTTAAATTATTTCAATTTCTTCAACGCGGTTTTTCAAACCCGCAGGACAGCCGTTCATTTATTATATTCTAAATCTTGTAAGAAGATCCTAAAGTTGAGGGTATTAACTCGCTTTCTAAATTATTCGTTATATTTTTATTTATTCCGTTGTTAAAAATCAGTAGAGTCGAGAAGGTCTTTCTCGAGTCCCGGTTTGTAATCGACTGTCTTTCCGTCCCGTGGAAAGTCCCCTCTTTTCCTTTTTCGGAAAAACTCCTAAGGACCCCGATGCCAATTTATGATGTTTATGGCGTCGCACTGGTCGGGCCCATCGTCGCTGTAGGCGTCACGCTGGCCGTATCTGCGTAACCTCAACCTTGCAGCCCCTTTTACAAGGTGGTGCTTCAATATTGGTGCTTCTATAATAGATAAATATCGTGTATTCGCTTTTTTGAAAAAATCGGAATTTTCGAAATAACAAGAAAAAAAACGGGTTTCAAAGTTTTTTTATGTGAGCTTATAATGAAAATTATATTGAAAATTTAAAAAATTCTAGATTCAAGTAAGATATGCGCATACTGAACATTTCATTTAAATCGGCTAGCGTTGCTCTGAGGTACAAACGCTTAAAGATCGCAGAATAAGGTCGAAATCGCTGGTACATGCCGAGGTCAGGGATCTTGAAATTCTGTCATGTTAAGGGGTTAGACTACAGTGACGGACCGAGAATATAGATGATTTTCAGAACTCATATGGACTATACAAATCGACTACAACATTTAAAAAATAATGGTTTCCATGGCCGCGGGAGTCCATTGTTTAAAGTACTTCTTTTGTTGCATGCGCACTCGGCGTGTGCGTGATTACGCTAAAACGAGTGCACTGAAACAAAAATCCAAGAAATGTGATAAACTATAATTATAACATTGACGATCGCACATTTCAAAATTTGTGAAAAGCAACAAAAAGACGGACATTTGAATTTTGAAGAAAATTTTATTAGTTTTTTGTTTATATTTGTGAAAATAAATAAAAATTGCAAATTTTTGATCGCCAATGCCGAATAAATAGTATAGTGAAGATATGTGCAAAAGTGCAAAGTGATTGAGTGAGGAGATCTCGCGCAACCGAGCACACCGTTTTGCAAGACATAGTTTTGAGAAAAAGGCGTTTAAAGTATAAGAACCTAATTTTTTTATGGTATCGTGAACTTGCATCTAATCAGCCATTCCTGCTTCATACGTTGAGCCTTCTTCTTCACGTACTGCTTCTTCTCTGGCTGAGTTTTCAAGTCTGCGTATACTTCGGCCAAGTATAAGTGTAAGTATAAGTTTCGTCGAAGCACGTCGTCGAAGCACGCAAGTATATGATTTCGATTTCATTTCCGTACCCCAGGAAATAATGTCGTTCTCACGATGAGACATTTTGCATTGTGATTTTAAGGCTTCAAATTATTGTGTAAGCAAAAAAAATTTTTTGTATTTTTGAAATTTTTACTGGGGTCTAACCCATTAAGAAGTCATTCTGGTTAGCGCGCCGATAAATTCAGCGATTTTCAGGAATTTATTGCGAAGACAGGAATTATAGTAATGGAATAAAACTTTTTTCTATTGATTAAACTACATTTCTATAGCAAATAAAAAGTGTAAAAGTAATCAAATTATTGCTTTTAAAATAGTTTTGAAGGCGCTTTTTATGACTAGTTTAAAAATTCTTGCCTCCCTCATGCAGGTGATTTCAGCAGTTGGACTTATCTGAAACCAAAAATACAAACAGATTCTTGATCGGTACGACTGTCGCTATGGCCCGAACTAGAATAAATGATTTTTCCTTAAAATTAACAAAATGGCGGGCCAAATAGAAGAATCAATGTATTTCGGCTGTGTTTTCTCTGCTATTTTCGATTTTAAAAGTAGGTTAGCCTCAACAGAAATACTTGGTTGTAGTCCCGGCCAGAGGCATAGGTGTGCAGAATAAGCAGTTCAATTTATAAATCAATCGGTTCGATAGATTTTCAGATTTTACCTGCATCATGTGAAAAACTCACGTTCCGAGAAAATACTTTGTTGATCGTAGCAGAATGTTGCTCCAGCTTTGATGTCTGGGGGAGGTAGCGACTCCTCTATCAATGTTGTGCTTCTTCCAGGCTCGCGAACGGTGCTTTACTGTGGGATGATTACCGGCACTGCATGGACAGTCAGCCCCCACTGCTACTTTTTTTTTTTTTTTTTTTTTTTACGTGCGGAAAATGCATTACGCATACCCGGCGAGATGTTGTGTGCCGGGTAGTGTGGAACTCCTTTCGGACCCCCAAGTTTACCCACTAAAAACCACCACGACGCCCCTATAAGGTCTGCGCACACATATCCGTCCCGTGACGGTTCTGACACGGAATTAAATTTTGGGATGATATGAAACATTGAACCAACAAGAAAACCTCGAAATCTGAATGTTATTGTCATCATAAAGACATCATAAAGACATAGTGTACATATACTAGAAACATTGAACTAGAATTGCATTTCGGAAGAGTGGAGTGAAGGAGGGGGAAAATTTGAACGTTATCTGAAGTTCATAATTTTACACATTTATACGCTATTTCTGCTACATTGAAAATTTGACGAGGACCTAAGTTGTTATTGGATGGCGTTTGAAAAATTCCTAACTCGGTAGAATTACACGGATTGTCATAAAAATCTAGCAATTGTAAAAATTTTCTGCCTATTATTTTTTGTTCGTTTTCGGATACGATAATGTTTTCTATAATAATAATGCTGCCATCATTGAGACGGCAGCAATTGTTAGGATGCCGGATTTGTAAAATAAAATTACTGAAACTAATACGTTTAAATTGCTTTGCATTATTAATACCTTCTATTAATGGACCACGAGAATGTTCCGTTTGAAAAATCGGATATACAGACGGACTATGTACTGCTTCTATACTAAAACGCGATTTTTCTAGTTGCCGTTTCACTGTCTGTTGCAAAGGTTTTTCACTCTTCCTAATACATTTTTTAATACTTTGTAAAAAGTTTTCAAACGAAAAGCAACTAAACTCATCAACTGGTTCGTGATTTCTGACGTCATCTACCAAGTGTAAAAGGTTGTGAACGTTGTGTGAGACGTGTTTTGGGTCATATAACAATTCGAAGCTTTCAACAAAATACTCTAATAATTTTACTGCATAATCGAGTTGACTAAAATATTTTCGGTGAGTCAAAATGACAAATGCGGCGTGAAGGGCAAGAAAATTTGAATACCTATCGTCACTTATATTTTTTAGTAAAACTACTGGTCCCGTGTACAATAAAAATTAACGGAATTCAGTTGCTTTCCACCGTTTTTAAATATCCAAACTTCGAGGTTTTCTCATAAATTCTTTGGGCATGCTGCCAGATAGGTTTATAAGTAAAAGGGATATTTTGCATTGTGATTTTAGTGAGATTTTGGTTCTGGGTTTGCCACAACACCACAGAGAAAGTAATTTTTTCACTACGCCTAGACAAATTAAATGCATGTAATCTAGCGGAAATGAATTGATCATATGGATGCCAGGAATTTTTTCTATAATTGAAGTTCCATTATGGTGTTCTTTGTCAGTTTTTGATCTAAAATCAACATCTGTCCTTAAACAGAGATTTTTCGTGCCAGGAAAGCACGTTCTCTTGTTTATATTCTTACCTACAATGTGGCATTTAGTGCAGGAGGAATATCTGGCATGGCCTTTGATATATTTAAGAAAGGACTTATCAGGTACGTCGCATATAAACGACTTTATTTTTAAGTGATAAACATGGCCGTTAATAGAAATGCCGTTACTAATTAAATCTATGGCCTCTTTGGCGAAATCTTCTAGAAAAACGTTGGCCTCAATGGGCTTTTCATACCCATGACATGTGGCAATCATACCTACTTCATTGCATCCTGCAATACAGGCTAAAATGGGATAAACTTGACTTTTGGAGCTTTTACGAAGTGGCAAACCGTCCACATTGATGTTCATATAAATTGTATTATCTTCCATACGGGATAAATCTACAGACTGAACGAGTTGTAAAATGGTGGATTCTAAACCAAAATGGTAATACTGACCTGGATCTACACGTTTAATCTCTACATTCCTGGGAGTTTTTAACAGGGACCTGGCATCCGAGGGTAAATGACTTGAAACTGACTGCTTCAAAATGGCTAATAAATCGTTAATGGCTAGATGAGGAATATTATGTTTAATAGCCCACTCTGCTAATGACTTTGATAAATTGGGACTATCGGTGGTCTGAGAATTTTCGAATGTGGCGAAATTTTCAATTTCTTCCTCATTCTCAAGAAATCCTACATCACTCTGAGTGATATTAACAGAAGGTTCGGAATTAATACCAGGTGAAATGGTATTTGTAGTGGTACTAAGATCGGAAGATGTTGACTGGGAAACTGACTGTGAACAACTAGTGGCAGGTGGGAGTGAATATGGGAAAGTAGCATCTGATAATGTTGTGGCTCGGATTTCCTGAAGGGAACTATTTAGATTTCTCTTGGCACGCATATAGTACTTCTTCTGTAATTTTATTTTTCCAGTCATTATTGCGGTAAAAAAGGAGATAGAAAGAACTGACTGTATAGTTGGGAAGAGAATAGCGTAATGGAAGAGAATGGATACAGAACTTACGTGTAATAAAACCGGCACTTGTAAAACTATGAATGTTAAAGAAACACAACACTTTGTAAAAGTAGATGTACCTCGTTTAAAATGTCACCCTGTGTTTTCGACGGCACAGCAGTAACTAACGTATCGCGTGTAATCTGCACGCGACACCAGAGCTCGGAGCGATGGGGCCTCAGTGATGGAAGGGGGAAACACGTGTTCTTGGCTGTCGAGCGCCCGCTTCTGAAGGGTCTCAGGTGTTAACGTGGTCAGGCACGCATATTAACTGCAGTACTTATTGGCAATACCGAAGATTCTAGGGCCTAGAATATTAGCTTCGTATCGCGATGTTCTTAACCCGAGTTTCGTATCAATTAATTGAAAAATAAATAGTTTGGCCAACTAATAAGTAGTTATAATTAATGAATTGGGCATGATTGTAATGACGTCTAATTTAATTGCACTTAAAAACTGAATTACTAAGTGTATTTAAAACTAATACTTTTCGACGTGTAACACGAATTTCATGGCCAGGCATGATAGGATCGAATGAGATTGGTTGCGTAATTGTAGGCTCGGATGCAATAAGGGGACTAACGTTCGAAAAGGGAAAAAATTATGGTTGAAACACTAATAAATATTGGAAAATTAAAAGTTGTTAAACTGTATTTTAAAAAATATAGGGTTGTAAAGATCGTCACGACACACATTCTTTCTATTTACAGTTTTTTTATCGAATCATTACTATTCGAGCTAAAAATTATAAGCAAAAAAATTCCATCGTCCAAAATCATTATTTCTTTAAACAAAAATTGCGATAACTTCAGTAAATATTAAGGGATCGTTGTGAGACTTAAAACGTAACTTCAACAAACTCTAGAGAAGTCGAAATGTATGCACGAAACCCTTATATTAAAAAATGTAATAATATTTAATTAAAAAGAAATACTGGACATAACCCATGTTTTTAAACGTTCGCCGTTAAAAAGTATCGAGGCAATTTTGAGGTACATATAACTTGCAGCGACAAAGTTTTTTCTTAATATACAAGGAAGATTTTCACCAATTTTCACACTGATTAATAAATAATTGTAGAAGATATGATGATATATATAAATCTCGCGCGCCACCAACAGTCAGCAGCCACGTATAATAGTTGACTGTTGGTGCCGCGCGGAATTTATATATATCGCTGCATCTTCTACAATTATTATTTATTAATCAGTGTGAAAATCTTCCTTGTATATTAAGAAAAAACTTTGTCGCTGCAAGTTATATGTACCTCAAAATTGCCTCGATACTTTATAGGGGCGAATGTTGCAAAACATGGATTCTGCCCTGTACATATTATTATATTTTTTAACATAGGGGTTTGTGCATACACTTTACGGCTTCACTAGAGTTTTCTCAAATTTGTTTTAAATCTCATAAAGATTCGTTAATATTTTGTGAGAAAAAGCTTGAGGTCAATGAAAATTAAGATCGGAATTGGTTATACTATTATAAGTACTATATTTTGCACAGAAAGAAACGAGTCCTCCAAATGTCCCCTCGTTTGGAAAACTGTGTAAGGGCCACCCGTCTGCCAAAGTCACGGACTCAGTTGGTTTCCCATACCTACTCCTCTACCCTTGAAACAATTTATGACCGGCGAAGGCGTCGTTGTGTCGGTGTCGTCTCCGTAGCCGTTGCACCGTAAACCGACCCACGATGCAACGACCAGCTTTCTCCGAATAGCGCCGAATAGTCTTACAATTTACTCAAGTTATCACAATTTATGTTTAAAGAAAGATTGACTTTGGGCGAAGAAAAATGTTTTATTTATAATTTTTATCACCAATTGTAATGACTGGATAAACAAACTGTAAATAGAAAAATGTGTCGTGATGAGCTTTACAACACTATGTTTTTTAAAATCTGCATTAGCCACATTTAATTTTCCAATCTTCCTTAGCGTTTGGATAATACTTTTTCACATTTTCGAGCGCTAGTCCCGTTATTGCGCCCGACCGTTCATTAACCGCCCAACATTTTCTTAAAATTGGTGTGAAACGCCCATCTTTTATCTACCTTTACGTGCCTAGCGACAAAATCTTCGAATTACTACCTGAAGCGGCTAAACTACACATCTGCATGCCAAACGTTCAGCACCATAAACTTTTCTACCCATTAACTCTGTTCGCCTACTTCCTTACTCCGCCCAAACCTCCTCACAACATAGGGATATGCAATAACGAAGAAAACCCAATAACACACAGGCCACACTCAAGGTTCTTTCCCAAAATTTCCACTTCTCGACGTAATATTAACCGGAAAAAATGTATGAAACGTCGAAAAGTATTATTTTAAATACACTTAGTAATTCAGGTTTTAAGTGCAATTAAATTAGACGTCATTAAAATCATGCCCAATTCATTAATTATAACTACTTATTAGTTGGCCAAACCATTTATTTTTCAATTAATTGATACGAAACTCGGGTTAACAACATCGCGATACGAAGCTAATATTCTAGGCCCTAGAATCTTCGGTATTACCAATAAGTACTGCTGTTAATATGCGTGCCTGACCGCGTTAACACCTGAGACCCTTCAGAAGCGGGCGCTCGACAGCCGAGAAACACGGGACCATAAAAGACATAGATAGCACAAGCCATTAAGAACGGAAAAATGTGAAATCAGGGCAGATTGGTTAGGTTACGACCAATCGGAATTCATGCCCACCTTTTCTCGCACGGAATACGTCAACGCGTGCTTTTGTTTTGAAATTCGAGCGCCTGCTTATACTCGGGAGATAAGGGACCTGTCTTTAATTTGAAGGACGGACGAAGCAGACGGGACTACGCGCAGTCAGCGAGTTACCCCCTTTCTTCCTGTGCCACTCCGCGAGGCGTATTTAAAATTAATCAGGCTGATCGGTCAGAACATTTCGCTAGGGTCGCGGTTTATGACCGTATTGTCCCGCTAGTCGGCGGTAGAAAACTGTTTCCTACAGTTTTGGACAATTTATGACATAATTGGTTACGCCTCGTAGCAGACGTGAACTCGAGGTATCGGAAAACGGAAACAGGAATGGTATGCCTTTTCTTCTTTATAGCAACTCGAAGGCTTTCTGTTTCTCCTCTCTTCGGACCCTTTCGAACCGAAACACGTGGTGTCTGCCGTCTATCTCGAAGCAACGGGTACACTGGCAGTAAAAGGACGGAGCGCGGACTTATGTGAAAGTGTAGGATGGATCGTTCGTTGCACTTCTGCAAAGCACGTGTGTTTCGAAAATGTGCTGGCTTCTTTTTACCTATAGCCTCTTGTTCTGATGGGAGTTAACTCATAATGGAACGAGAGAAACTACTTGGGGGGAGAGGAAGTTGCTTGAAAAAATCCTATCAGTCAGCTAGCAATCTCGTCCTAGAAATGTTCTCCGCTCAAGAATATTACGCGATGTTCTGGGTGTACGCCCGGAACAACGGGGACGCAAGTGCTACCGTGCGAGCGTTTGCACGGGAATACCCGCACATCCAAACCCCCAGCGAGGGTACAATTCGGCGTTTGGCGTCAAGATTATACTCGACGGGGTCGATAATGCCGCGAGGCAGTAACGTGGGTAGACCCAGAGCCGCGCGGAACCTTGCGGTAGAAGAGAACGTGTTGGATGCAATAAACGAAGATCCGACCGTCAGCGTGCGCGACTTGAGCAGCCGCCTAGAGTAAATCACAGTACAAGATAAATGCAGCAATTAGTAATTGAGGAAAACGAATGTTATCTAATAATGGATGTTTCTGCATTTTCTTCTAGTGCCAGCAGAATGACGGTACACCGAACTCTGAGGGAAAACATGTTGCATCCGTACAGCTATGTACGGGTGCAACATTTGCACCCCGCGGATGGCGACCAGCGGGTTGAGTTTTCAGTGTGGCTTTTGGGAGAAGTGCAGCGGAATCCGTCGTTCTGCAAATACATATTGTGGACGGACGAAGCACTCTTCAATAGGGAAGGGTGCTTCAATTCCCACAATCGGCATTTGTGGAGCGACGAGAATCCACTAGCGCTTCGGACACGCGCAGCACAAGCCCGTTGGTCGATTAATGTATGGGCCGGCATTTGTGGTGATTACATCGTTGGGCCGTACATGCTGCCAGACAGGATGGACGGCCTAGCGTATAAAGTGTTTTTAGAGCATGTTCTGCCGGATCTCGTGAACCATATTCCAAATGAGATCCGACGGAACATGTTTGTTGGGGCCCACGCTAAGGTGCTACGGCACTGGGCGGCCCCGCGGCGAGGCGTACGACGCGACGCGACGGGGGTTCGGCGATGTGTCTCGAGCCAGTGGGCACGTGTAGTTTTTAGGAATAAAGATTAGTTAGTATGAACCGGAAGTTACTCATTTTTTCTCTCTGTATCCAAAAACCTAACAATTGGCGCAGTCGTGGCTGGAATATAGAACCAAACGTAAAAAGTGTACAAGTCTAAAAGCGTACAACGTGAAACGTGCCACGTGCCACAGAAGTGAGGTTAGCGTACATCATGGCGGAAACAACCGAACAGATTAAGCAGCTAACAGAAATGATGAAGAACTTGCTATAATTGCAAGCAACGCAATTACAACAGAATGTGTTTACTTCGAATTCATCGACCTCAGCGACCGAGACTTTCAATCAACTCAACAACCGGTTGGAAAAGTACGTCTACAACGTGGACGATGAACCGAAACCCTTCAAGAAATGGCTAAAGAGACACGCTTATACAATTACTACGGAAGCAGCAGCACTTCCAGAAGAGATGAAAACTCGTCTGATTTTGGGTAAGCTTGGTCAAGCTGAATTCGACCGCCTAACGGACCACGTCGCACCGACAGACCCGGCGAAAATGAAGCAAAGTGAGGTAATCGAAAAATTAGAACACTTGTTCAACGACAATAAATCGATCACGCGCCGCCGTATTGAGATATTAAACTATCGTTACAATAAGAGTGTTCCGATTCGTAAACACATAGATCGTATCAACCGCAACGCTACAGACTTTGAACGCGCGAGTTTAAGTGACGACCACTTAAAAATCGTGCTACTGTTACAATCATTGTGCTACTCAAGTGATAATGAAAATCCAAAGAAAATTGCATTGCGTGCGGTGGAGAAAAACGTAGATGCCACCATGGCAGACATTACTAGGGAGCTCGAAGCTCATATAAACGTATGCTCGGGCCTTGAAACACTAGTAAACCCGGTAAATAAATCGGAAGAGATAAACGCTATTCACGTGAGACCGAAAACAGCGCACGCGTATTCGAAAGAAAAGAGAAAAATATCCGATTGCAAATACCAGAAAAAGTACGCGGTAACAGCGGGCGCAAGCCAATCGTCTTATAATAAGCCTGCGAAATGTAACGGGTGCGGTAATAGCCATTGGCGTACGACATGTCCTTTTGCTAAAGCGATTTGTAACATTTGTAAAAAGAAGGGACATATCACAAAAGTTTGTCGATCTATGCGAAAGGAGGACTATCACACGGCTCAGACTAAATATTTGACAGTAAAATCGATTTCTAGCATACAACACGGGCGTCGGATATATGTTAATGCTACAATACGTAATAAAACTTTGCGATTTCAGTATGATACGGGATCAGACATTACGACAATAGGTCAAAACGAATGGCATCGTTTGGGTCGGCCGCCACTTTCGCCCGGTATAAAAGTTGCACATGCCGGCGGAGATGACTTTGCGACTCGCGGATGTTTCCGAGCCGCCGTTGCTGTTCAGGGCCGTGTGAATGAAATCGTAATTTACGTATCCGTCCGCAAGGATTTGAATCTCTTAGGTCTCGATGGCATAGACAAGTTTGACTTGTGGAATTTACCGAAGAAGAGCTTCCATGACACGGACCGGGTTGCAGCGGTTCGGAAGCTAGAGTGGGGGAAAAACAATCCGACCGGGAGTGAGATCGCGTCACGATCGAGTGAAAATAGACTATCGCGGACCGGCGTAAAAAAAAAAAACGTTAACAGTATATACGGAAATTCGCGATGCATTCCCTGATTTATTCAGGGAAGAGTTGGGTGCGTGTAGGGACTTTGTCGCTAAGTTTCGTCTCGCACCTGATGCGAAAAACGTTCAACTTCCGTGTCGACCGATTCCATATGCGATGGAAGCACCGCATAATGCAGAAATTCAACGTCTCTTAACCGCAGATGTTCTGGAAGCGGTAGAGACCTCCGACTGGTTTACCCCAATCGTGCCAATTAAAAAGGCGAACGGAAGAATTCGCGTGTGCGCTGATTATTCGACGGGGTTAAATCAAGCATTAATAGACGATAAGTACCCATTGCCAAATGTGGAAGATGTGTTCACTAAACTTAATGGCAACCGATTTTTTAGTCAATTAGATTTAAGCGACGCTTACTTGCAAATTCCAATAGCTGAGGAGAGCCGTGACATCACTACGATAATCACACCAAGGGGTTTATTTCGATACAAGCCGTTTGGGATAAAAACGGCCCCGGCTATTTTTCAAAGGGCTATGGATCAAACCTTGGCTGGTATCCGGGGGGTGCTTGTATACCTGGACGATGTGCTGGTCATGGGATCAACACGCGAAGAGCACGGCAAGCATCTGGAAGAATGTCTTCAACGAATGTCGGACCGGGGACTTCGCCTCAATTTGTCAAAATGCAAATTCTGCATGAAGGAGGTCAAATTTCTAGGCTTCATCGTAAACGCTGACGGTATCAAAGCTGATGGGGAGCGGACTCGTGCCATCGCAAATATGCCCGCACCAACAAAGGAAGCTGAAGTACGAAGCCTGCTGGGCATGGTAAATTATTATGGTAGATTCGTACCCCGCCTACATGAGTTGAAACAACCGCTGGAAGAGTTGACAAGAAAAGACGTCCGGTGGAATTGGGGTATCAAACAAAAACGAGCTCTGGAGGAAATTAAAAAGATCATGTTGAGTCCGATGCTACTGGGACATTACAACCCAGCGAAAACGCTCATTGTGGCTGCAGACGCTAGTGCGACCGGCATCGGTGGAGTACTATCTCAACGGAGTGAAGACGGTTGTGAACAAGTAATCTACCACATGTCTTAAAGTCTAACCGATGTACAGAGAAACTACTCCCAACTGGAAAAAGAAGCGCTGGCTCTGGTAACGGCAATTGAAAGGTTTCACAAGTTTGTGTGGGGGAGACCATTCATTTTGCAGACCGACCACAAGCCACTGCTAGCATTGCTGCGTACAGAAGATACAAAGGGTCTGAAAACCATGACGGCAGCACGTCTCAAACGATGGGCCATTAGACTTCTGGGATACAATTTCAAGATAGTGTACATAAACACTCTAGACTTCGGGAAGGCGAACGCACTGTCGAGGCTCGTTGAAAAGTTCCGCAAGGACAATGTCGAGGAATTGTAAGTTGCCGCGGTGCAAATCGTGGAAAAAGAAGTGCAACAGGTGAAGAATGCCATTCTGGACAAATTCGGACTCCAAGTAAGGACCAATCTGCGGAAAGAAACGGAAGCAGATGCGGAATTGAAATCTGTCAAAGAAGCGATACTGGGAAACTGGAGCGCAAAATTGTCCGCGGAAATTATGAACAAGTATAGCAAATGCCGCTATTCGTTGAGCATCGTGGAAGGGATACTCATGTTCGGCGATCAAGTCATAATACCGTCGGGAATGCGTGAACGGGTATTAAAAACACTGCATCTTGGCCACCCTGGAATTCGCCGAATGAAACAGCTGGCACGAGAATTTGTGTACTGGCCAGGGATGACGGGGGACATTGAGGACTGCGTGCGGCGGTGTAACCCATGCGCACTCACAAAGAAGATGTCGCCTAAGGTACCACTCTGTCCATGGCCGCCAGCTACCAGACCTAGGGAGCGCATGCACATAGATTATGCAGGACCAATCGACAATAAGTACATTCTCGTCTTAGTCGACGCGTATTCCAAGTTCATGGACGTAATGTTGACAACTTCGATCACCGCGGAGCGGACGGTGGACATGTATCGAGAGGTATTTAGCCGATACGGACCACCGGAGATAATTGTAAGTGACCACGGGACGCAGTTCACATCGGAACATTTTAGGAAATTCTGCGAAGAAAAAGGGATCACACACCTTTTATCACCGGTCGGACACCCACAGTCCAACGGTCTAGCAGAAAGAATGGTGGACTGCATAAAACGTGCAATCAAGAAAGAACCTTCGACCTGGAAGAAACAACTGCATGAATTCCTATACAGGCATAGGTATACACCATGCGAGGGGACACCTGGGATAAAATCTTCAGCAGAATTGTTCCTTGGACGCAAAATGCGATCACTACTCATGGCGTTGCTACTGTTACGAATTACAACAGTTAAATTCTGGTTATAAAATTATTTATTAATAAAATGGTGTCCCTCTTCTTGTGTCAAGACAATTAAGTCATTTACCACTGGGATAGGGACTTCGGTAGCACGAATAATAAGATTATACGTGTGAACTTTCTTGTTTGAAACCAAACTATCAACTGACGCTCCGCGCCGAAAAACTCTTCCTTTTAAAATGCTGGGTAGAGAGGTTTTCACCCTCTACCCTCGAATGGCCAAGATGGAGGGAAAGCCCAAATATACACAATCCAAGGTGCATTGCTGACGAAGTCCAGACATTGGCATCGGCGGAAAGACATTACAGCGTAGACCTTGAAAATCCTTGGGCTTCACGATTTCGAGGACTGCTCTTGTGCCCAAGGGTTACTGCCTAGTCCCTCGCCAGATGAGCGTGTCGAGCTCAAGGGAGGTCTCCGCCTTAGTTGTTTGCCAAAATGCACGGCCAACATTCGGGACTACATCTGGGTTTACTTACTAAAACTTTCCCTGATCTGGCCATTCGTTACGCACGTAACACCTCCCCCCTTAGACCAAACACACTAGATTGAAAAGCTCATGTGTTTCATAGAGAGGAAGTATCTTACAGAAACGGTAGAAATACTGATTATATTAAAATAAGTAATACACTAAAACACACATATCAGTAACACACAAAACGCCATATACTTTAGTAAGGAATCACACTGAAATGAAAATATATAAGAAAACATACTAAACATACAAATACATCGATATACGCTTAATGCACACATAAAAAAAATAACAACTTATTATCCTTAATATTGATACAATAAGTAAACCCATACTTCACACATAAAAAAACATCCACCGCACATATACGCATTACACAAATACGTGCGTATACGATACAGGGTGTCCCAAAAATGTCGGAGTTCCTTGAAAGGGGTGACTCAGGAGGTGATTTGAAACAACTTTTTCCTTAGCGAAAATATTGTCCGAAGCTTCGTTAACGAGATATTAACAAAAACCCCCGACCAATCAGAGCGCGCGCCTTCCGCCCGAGCTCCCGTTGTAGCGTTGGCTACGCGGCAGGCGGCTGCGCTTGTACTACGAAGGTATGAACAAGCAAGTCGGCATGCACCGAAGGAAACCGCGTTACACAATTTTATTTTAAAGCGAAATCTTAAATAATAATTGTTTGAAGTGAGAGGACAAGAAATACGCAAATTTCGTTTTCAAATAAGGCATAAACGAAAAGGTAATGTAACAAAAAATGTACGACAAGTGATCATAATTCGTTATTGAGGTAAAAATCCGTAGTTTAATCACGGCTAACATAACTAAATTTAAAAAATAATATTAGGTGTATGAATAAATTCTTTCAGACTGGATTTACATAATCGGTATAAAGCAACCGAATTTCTATCGCAGTGATATTCGTAAGCTACCAGAAAATTGGCAAAAGCTAATTAACAATAATGGAAATTATTTCGATGATTGAGTTGTTCTTATTTTATTTTTTTTAAATCAAACTGTTATTGAACCCTAAAATCGAACAGAATTTATTTCTACACCTAATAATCACTAATAATTTAAATAACACACACCCCTACGGGCATTCCTTTCCTTCCTTTCCTTCCTTTTCCGAAACCTGTGTCACTAAGTAGGTCACTGTGCCGATCCTGGTCATCGGTGGAGGAAAAGATTTATGGTAGGGTTGCGCCCAGTGCTCAGCTGATCGCAGGTATACGACACCACCCGAAGGTAAGGATTACAACGTCAAGTGCGTCCGGGTTAATGTACCGAATATTCACTTCACTGCACGGCCACTAACACTGATCAATTAATTTACTTTTCATGGAACCTGTTGTTCCTACGTTATAAAATGGGGCCGATTACTGTTAGTTGAGCAGTTGCTCGATGTGACCACCCTCAGCGTCTATGCACGCCTTGCAGCATCATTGACTCCGTTGAGAATAATTTTGACGCCAAATCGTATCCTCGCTGGGGGTTTGGATTTGCGAGTATTCCCGTGCAAACGCTCGCACAGTAGAACTTGCGTCCCCGTTGATCCCAGCGTACACCCAGAACATGGCGTAAAATTCTTCAGCGGAGAACATTTCTGGGACGAGATTGCTAGCTGACTGACAGGATTTTTTCCAAGCAACTTCCTCTACCTCCAAGTAGTTTCTCTCGTTCCATTATGAGTTAACTCCCACCAGAACAAGAGGCTTTAGGTAAAAAGAAGCCAGCACATTTTCGAAACACACGTTCTTTGCAGATGTGCAACGAACGACCCATCCTACACTTTCACATAAGTCCGCGCTCCGTCCTTTTACTGCCAGTGTACCCGTTGCTTCGAGATAGACGGCAGACACCACGTGTTTCGGTTCGAAAGGGCCCGAAGACAAGAGAAACAGAAAGTCTTCGACTTGCTATAAAGAAGAAAAGGCATACCATTCCTGTTTCCGTTTTCGAATACCCTGAGCTCACGTCAGCTACGAGGCGGAACCAGCTAAGCCATAAATTACCCAAAACAAATCGTTCTCTACCGCCGACTCGCAGGACAATACGGTCATAAACCGCGACCCTGGCGAAATGCTTTGGCCGACCAGCCTGATTAATTTTAAATACGTCTCGCGGATAGACACAGGAAGAAAGGGGGTAACTCGGTGACTGCGCGTAGTCCCACCTGCTTCGTCCTTCCTTCCAATTAAAGGCAGGTCCCTTATCTCTCGAGTATAAGGACGCGCTCGAATTTCAAAACAAAAGCACGCGTTGACGTATTTCGTGCGAGAAAAGGTGGGCATGAAGTCCGATTGGTCGTAGCCTAAATAAATCTGCCCTGCATCCCTCCCAAACGGCCACTGTTTTGAAGAGGCCTTCTTCACAGCCATGTCTCCTCCACAAGGCCCACCAGTATAAATACGCACTCGAATTTCAAAACAAAAGCACGCGTCCGATTGGTCCTAATCTAACCAATCGGCCCGGCATCCTTCTGAAGCGGCCACTGTCTTGAAGAGGCCCTCTTCACAGCAATATCTCCTCCCCGAAGCCCACCTTCTCTCGCACGGAATACGTCGACGCGTGCTTTTGTGTTGAAATTCAAGCGCGTGTTTATACTGGTAGGCCTTGGGGAGGAAACATGGCTGAGAAGAAGGCCTCTTCAAAACAGTGGCCGTTTGGGAGAGATGCAGGGCAGATTGGTTAGGTTAGAACCAATCGGAATTCATGCCCACCTTTTCTCGCACGGAATACGTTAAAGCGTGCTTTTGTTTGGTAATTCTAGCGCGTGTTTATACTCGAGAGATAAGGGATCTGTCTTTAATTTGAAGGAAACACGAAGCAGGCGGGACTACGCGCAGTAAACGAGTTACCCCATTTCTTCCCGTATCTCTCCGCGAGGCGTATTGATGTTGGATATTACTTTTTAATTGCTAGTTCCCAAAAATTAATCAGGCTGGTCGGCCATAGCATTTCGCCAGGGTCACGATTTATTACCATATTGTCCTGCGAGTCGGCGGTAGAGAACGATTTGTTTTGAGTAATTTATGGCTTAGCTGGTTCCGCCTCGTAGCTGACGTGAACTCAGGTTTTGGAAAACGGAAACAGGATTGGTATGCCTTTCCTTCATTATAGCAACTCGAAGACTTTCTGCTTCTCTTCTCTTCGGGCCCTTTTGAACCGAAACACGTGGTGTCTGCTGTCTATCTCTAAGCAACGGGTACATTGGCAGTAAAAGGACGGAGCACGGGCTTTTGTGAAAGTGTAGGATGGTTCGTACGTTGCATTTCTGCAAAGCACATGTGTTTCGAAAATGTGCTGGCTTCTTTTTACCTAAAGCCTCTTGTCCTGGTGGGAGTTTACTCATAATGGAACGAGATAAACTACTTGGGGGTAGAGGAAGTTGCTTGAAAAAAATCCTGTCAGTCAGCTAGCAATCTCGTCCCAGAAATGTTCTCTGCTCAAGAGTATTACTCGAGGTTCTGAGAGTACCCCCCGAACAACGGGGACGCAAGTGCTGCAGTGTGAGAATTTGCGCAGGAATACCCACAGCTCCGAACGCCAAGTTCTCATTCATTTCCACAAATTTTTATAACGTAGGAACAACACGTTCCATGAAAAATAAATTAAGTGATCAGTGTTAGTAGGAGTGCAGTGAAGTGAATATTCGGTACATTAACGCGGACGCACTTGACGTTGCGACTCTTAACTTTGGATGGTGTCGTGTACCTGAGATCAGCTGTGCACTCGGCGCAACCCTACCATAAATCTTTTCGTCCACCGATGACCAGGATCGCCACAGTGACCTACTTAGTGACACAGGTTTCCGAAAAGGAAGAAAAGGAAGGAAAGGAATGCCCGTAGGGGTGAGTGTTATTTAATTTATTAGTGATTATTAGGTGTAGAAATAAATTCTGTTCGATTTTAGAGTTCAATAAGTTTGATTTAAAAAAATATGAAAACAACTCAATCATCGAAATAATTTCCATTATTGTTAATTATCTTTTGCCATTTTTCTGGTAGCTTACGAATATCACTGCGATAGAAATTCGGTTGCTTTATACCGATTATGTAAATCCAGTCTGAAAGAATTTATTCATACACCTAATATTATTTTTTAAATTTAGTTATGTTAGCCGTGATTAAACTACGGATTTTTACCTCAATAACGAATTATGATCATTGGCGTACATTTTTTGTTACATTACCTTTTCGTTTATGCCTTATTTGAAAACGAAATTTGCGTATTTCTTGTCCTCTCACTTCAAACAATTATTATTTAAGATTTCGCTTTAAAATAAAATTGTGTAACGCGGTTTCCTTCGGTGCATGCCGACTTGCTTGTTCATACCTTCGTAGTACAAGCGCAGCCGCCTGCCGCGTAGCCAACGCTACAACGGGAGCTCGGGCGGAAGGCGCGCGCTCTGATTGGTCGGGGTTTTTTGTTAATATCTCGTTAACGAAGCTTCGGACAATATTTTCGCTAAGGAAAAAGTTGTTTCAAATCACCCCCTGAGTCACCCCTTTCAAGGAACTCCGACATTTTTGGGACACCCTGTATACTAAATGAACAGAAGAAATTGTATACTTAAGAAATTTCCGTGTACTTAAGATGTTTCCAGAACTTATGGAACATCAGCTAATTTCAATTTATTTGCATGTATTACGCGAGGTTTACCATTAACAAAAATTTTAACATTATGGTTTCCTAAAACTTCGCTTATTTTGTAGGGCCCTGAATAGTTCTCAGACAATTTTCCCCTCTTAGGTTCCTTCAATAGAAATACTGAGTCATTTACCTGAAAGTATTGTGGATTGATTCTACGATCATAATATGATTTGGACCTTTCCTTAGCCTTAATTAAATTTTTGCGCGCTAAAAGTCGTACGTCATGCATTGTGTGAATCAATTCAACCAAATAATCCCCATAAGTTCGCATGTTACTTTCGTTATAAGGTTCACTGGAGGGTTGTCTCGCAATTTTTCCAAACACCAATTCATACGGAGTGAAACCAGTACCCTCGTGTACACTAGTATTGTACGAAAATGTTGCTAACTCAGGAAATTCGTCCCACTCATGTCGACTGTCCACATATTGCTTGATATATTCAACAAGAACTGCATGAGACCGCTCAAGCGAACCATTGGATTGCGGGTGGAAAGCAGTTGTTAAATATCGAGTAATGCGGAAATATTTGGATAAATTTTTTACAATAAACTCGTAAAATTTGTACCTCTGTCTGTCAATATAGCCTTAGGTGGTCCGAATATACTAAAGAAATGTTTGACGAGGGCCCTAGTTACACTCACCGCAGTCGCTGATTTCATTGGTAAAGCAAGGGAGAACTTGGCCAAGTTATCCTGCAGGGTGAGCAGGTATTCATTCCCGTTTGTCGTCCTTGGTAAGGGGCCCACCATATCCATGGACACCTTCTCGAAAGCCGCATCCGGAGTATCCGTGATGACCATCGGCTGCTTTGTTTTATTGCGGGTTACCTTCTTTAATTGGCACTTAATGCAGTTACGTACAAATGTCTGTACATCAGCCCTGAGATTTTCCCAGTAGAACCTCTGCCGAATTCGATTGTAGGTCTTGGTGATCCCCTTATGTCCACCCACGGCAGAGCAATGTGCCTCTTCAATGATGTTCATCCGACGATGATCCTCCGGTTCCTCTACCGTTCCATGGCAAACGATTATTTTGATGCGCTTCTGTGTGATGGAATTACGCAATAACATTATTACTTCCTGCCAGGTTATTCCATCAATCTCCTTAAATTTCGCAATTCCTATTGTTTCACATGGATGAATACTCAGTTGTCTATTTAACTCAGAGAAAGCCTTTGCCAATGCTTCCTTAGTTAACTTATCTTCATTCGACAACTTACAAATTATCGCTACATGGTACTTCTTTCCCTTTTTAATAAAAATAGCATCTCCAATTTGTGGATTCCCCAACCTAGGTATTTCCTTTCGTATTGTGAATTGTTGCGCTCCATCATCTATTGGGTCGCCTTTGACAGTAAGAAAATACATTGAATTGTCCTTTCTCATAAAAAGCTTATCCCGTTGATTTAGAACAATATTGCGGATTGATCTTGTTTCTCTTGTATCTGCAAATTCTTGGTCCTTGATTTGTTTATCAAAATCAACGCTCTCGGCTCCACTTTCACTGCTGCTATCGAATTCATCTTCTTCAAATTCAAAAATATCCTCCAACATCATATTGTTTTCCGTTTCCGGATATATGGCTCTTCCAGTTGGCCTATTTGCAGGAGTTGATATTAACGGTGGTTTGCCAACAGAAGTGATTTGATCCCTGTTAAAGTCCAATACCGATGTTGAATTACCAATTCCTTTCGTTGTCGATCCTAGCATTTTCAGACGTAACGCCAAAGGAATGTCCTCAAAATCAGGTGTCACAATCCCTTCGGCGGCCGAAGAGCCTGAACTCGGTGAAAGGTCTCTATGAACCTGTGCCTCGACCACATGGCGTTCAAAAGGTCGTTGCCTTAGCTCTTTTTCAGTAAAAGGCACGGACCCTTCAGGGTCCTGATTCCGTTGACTACGTGTCTTCAAATTTGGTTGTACAATAATCGGTTCTTTTTCGCCCATCATCTGTGCAGTCTGCGGTGGCGGTGTCCTTAACGTTGCTGGATTCCTATTTCTTCGTTCTATTTCCTCATCCTCGGAGTCAGAAACTATATCTTCCCGTACATCCACTTTAATTGGATATAGTGTCTCTGGCACGAATTCCTTTGGTGGGTTCCGTGATAGTGCATCTGCATTCACGTTTGTTTTCCCAGCCTTATATAATATGTCATATTCATATTCGGCAAGTTTTAACCTCCACCTCATTAATCTTGAAGTTGGGTCTTTTACGGAATGCAGCCAGGTGAGTGGCTTATGGTCAGTTACAAACGTAAATTTTCTACTATACAGATATGGCCGAAAATGTTGCACACAATATACCATTGCTAACAACTCCTTTTGTATCGTAGGATAATTTAACTCTGCGCTATTTAATACTCGTGAGGCATATGCTACTGGTTTATCTTTTCCGATCGAACCTTGACTCAAAATACCCCCTATTGCGAAATCCGAAGCATCGGTTGTCAGTACGAAAGGTTGATTGAAATCGGGATACTGCAAAACGGGCTCTTCGCATAATTTATCGCGTAAAATTTCAAAAGCTTCACACTGTCTTTCAGTCCAACGGAATGGTTCATCCTTTTTTAGCAAATTAGTTAATGGCTTTGAAATGTTGGAAAAATTTTGAATGAATCGACGATAATAACCCGCCAATCCAAGAAATTGTTTTACATTTTTTGCATTTTTTGGAATTGGAAAATTTCTTACTGCATTTCCTTTCGCCGGGTCAGGTCGAACACCATCCGCGCTAATAATGTGCCCTAAATAACAAACCTCTGTTCGCAAAAACTCGCATTTGTCCGGTTGTAATTTTAAATTCGCCTGTCGTAACCTTTCCATCAATTTCCGAAACTTGATTTCATGCTCACGTAAAGAACTCGCATATACGACAATGTCATCTAAATAGACAAACATTTCATTACCCTGCAAACCTGTTAAGACCCTATCCATTAACCTTTGAAAAGTTGCCGGTGCATTCTTTAAGCCAAACGGCATCCTTTCAAACTCATAATGACCATGAGGCGTTGTAAAAGCGGTTTTATGACTATCCTCAGGGTGCATGCGAATCTGATGGAAACCCGACGCCAAATCAAATATTGAAAAATACTTAGCACTACCCAATTGGTCAAGAATTTCCACTATGTTAGGTATAGGATAGGCATCACCTATAGTTATCTCATTTACGTCCCGAAAATCTAAAACCATCCTCCAAAGTTTGTTGCCCTTACTATCCGGTTTCTTCGGAACAATGCAGACAGGGATATTATAAGCAGATTTCGACGGTTTTATAATACCAGTTTCTAACAACGTATTTACTTGACGTTTAATTTCATCCTTGTGCACAGGGGGAAATCGGTATTGTCGTCTGTTTATGGGTCGATTGTCAATTGTCGGTATCCGATGTTCGGTCACTGTCGTAAAACCCAAAGACTCGCCAGGTATGTGGAAACAATCAGAATTCTCCCGAATTAACTGGTTTACGCTTTCCCGTTCCTCCGAATTTAAATGATTTAACCGTAATAAACTCTCCACCATTTCTGCACGCTCAACATTTCCTAACTTACTCACTGGAAAACAATGATATTTGTCACTTTCTCTTTTGGTTTCCCGAATCTTAACTGTTTCAGAAAAGTGATCTACTTCATCCTCTTCTCTTAATTGGCGATAAAATGAATTAATTTCCAAATTTAGGTTTTCATGAAATTTTTTAACTTGATCCATCCTATCTTTTACGGAGATTTGAGTTCCCACATCTGCGATCACTGACTTCGATTTTACCGTTAATTTAGAATCATTTCCCGTAGATGGATACGAATTAGAAATTTGCACAGTTGAAATTCTTGATTCCTTATGTAAGGCTTCCCCTTTCGTAGCACATTTCGAAGTATCTTTTTCCTTTTCAAGATTAATTGGCAAGAGAGATTTTGAAACAGTTTCCTCTCCTACATTGAATTTAGAAATTTTATTTGCCTCACTTATGTACGAGACTTCCTGAATTTTAACTTTGGGTACAATTATTTCAATATCTCGATCATTCGTATTAATTACATCGAGATAAGCCTTTCCGTTAATTACTGTGACCACAGCGTCACCAAGGTACACCCCATTAATGCCTTGCACCCTTAAGCGCGGCACATATCCTTGCCCGATTTCTGGATTTGCTGCTATAACATAAGCTTGTGTTCGTGATCTCGCTGGAATTACAATGTGTTCTCTTGTCTCAAAAGGAAATGATTTTCCATTGCATTCCAAACACTCCCTTTCGTAATTTATATGAGCCTTTTGCTGCATAAGAAAATCTGATCCGATAATTCCTTCCTGTGCTATAGGAAAATCGTTATCTACTAAATGGAAAAGTACACGTTGCCCTAACATTTCTAAAGCTACTAGTCCTCTTGTGAACACATGCTGAGGAGTAATTCCAGTGAGACGAAGAATTTCCTTTACATTTACTGATATGGAAGGCTGCACGGAACGTAGTTTCAACAGATTTGGACCAGATCCGCTATCCACCATAAAATTTGAGGGAGAAATTAAGTCAGGACCGTCAATTCGGACAACAGGTACATAACCGGTCTGCGTAAGGTTTACTCGCCTATCTCGGATTCGATGACATCCGCGACAATCGGATGAGCTAAACGCGCTGACAACTTTCCGCGAGGGGCGCTCGTCCTCGTGGAGCCCCGCAAGTTTCCCGAGACATTCCGTGAATTTTCCGAACAGAAACTATTATTCGCCTTGCTATTATTATATGCAAGTTTCCTACAGTCCTCAATGTTATGTCCCGGTTTTCTACAGTATCTACAAAATCTTGTATCATTCTGGTTATTATCCCGATTTTCGATATGTCTATAATAACTGTAATTATTATTTTCATTATTATCTTCCCGACGGTTACTTCGTGGTGATGACATTTGCTGTTGTGTATTTAATAGAGCATCTACAATTTCTTTATAATCTGGTGTGCCAGGCGGTTGCGAAGATACATTATAACTGCTATTGCCATTTCCCTTTACGCGGAAGGTTTTATAGGACCAACATTCAGTTGCTTCATGCCCGAATTTCTTACAAAGTTGACAATTTATTTGTTCAGACTGAACTTTATGCACGGTACCATGACTGACGTGTTTCTCCGATTTTCCATCTGACAACCCACGCATCTGTGAAATTGCATCAATCTCCTTTTCAATGACGATCGCCTTAGTAATTAATCCATTTAATGATTCTAAGTCTACCGAAAGCATACGCACGGAAATTTCTGATTTTAATCCCCGAAGGAAACATTTCTTCAAGTTTTCGTCCGTGCTTGTAATAAACGTTTGTGAAACTGTTCCAAATTCCCGTTTAAACGCGTCTAATATCCGCTTTCCTAATTCGCGAACTCTATTAGCAAATGTTATTACTTCCTCATTAGACTTTTGAAAGACATTTGATAATTTTCTCAGCGCTTCATATACCGCCTCGTGTGGTGCGTAAATAGACCTTAAATGCTCGACCAATTCGCTCACCTTACTGAACCGCATTCCGATAATTGACCGACGTACCTCACCCTTCAACTTATTTCGCAATGATTTTACAAAATTTTCTTCATAATGTGGAGGAATCATGCCCAGAGCTTCTTCACAACCCTCGGCGAAACATACGAAGTCCATGTTTTTTCCGTCAAAGTCTGGAACTGCGCTTAACGCATCCTTGTACAAAGTCACGTAATGTGTGCTACTCACATTTGCATTATGAACGGGCGGAACGGATGGAATGAATGTTGCCTCATCTTCGACAGATGTTGGTTGTGCTTCTTGTTGTTGCTGGGCCAGTAGCTCCTGTTGCATCGAAATTTGCTGTTGCTGGATCTGCATTTGCGCCATTTGTTCTGTCAGTAATTGTCGCATTTCATCCATTTGCCTCCGTTGTTCTTCTAGAAACGATCGATCTGGTGATACTTCCGTTGAACGCGATCCTGTCCGGATCGGTGTACGTTCCATTATCACTCAGAAGTCTAATTAATTTTAATTGCTCACAATCAACAGATTAACCTTAGTTCACAACACTTCAAAATTTTCCGTCACTACCGATTTTTTATCCCACCGCTGTCACCAAAATTCTGTTACGAATTACAACAGTTAAATTCTGGTTATAAAATTATTTATTAATAAAATGGTGTCCCTCTTCTTGTGTCAAGACAATTAAGTCATTTACCACTGGGATAGGGACTTCGGTAGCACGAATAATAAGATTATACGTGTGAACTTTCTTGTTTGAAACCAAACTATCAACTGACGCTCCGCGCCGAAAAACTCTTCCTTTTAAAATGCTGGGTAGAGAGGTTTTCACCCTCTACCCTCGAATGGCCAAGATGGAGGGAAAGCCCAAATATACACAATCCAAGGTGCATTGCTGACGAAGTCCAGACATTGGCATCGGCGGAAAGACATTACAGCGTAGACCTTGAAAATCCTTGGGCTTCACGATTTCGAGGACTGCTCTTGTGCCCAAGGGTTACTGCCTAGTCCCTCGCCAGATGAGCGTGTCGAGCTCAAGGGAGGTCTCCGCCTTAGTTGTTTGCCAAAATGCACGGCCAACATTCGGGACTACATCTGGGTTTACTTACTAAAACTTTCCCTGATCTGGCCATTCGTTAGGCACGTAACACTACCTTCGAAGCAAGACTCCCTAGCAGAAGGGAAAGACTCTAACCGAATAAAAAAAACAATTCGATCGACATCACGGTGCCCGTGATCGACAGTTGAAGATAGGTGACAACGTCGTTGTCCAAGTAAAGGACGGTCAGCGAGAGTTAGGCTGCATCACTAAAAGAGCAGCTAAAAACCAGTACGAAATTCAATTAAGAGATGGATTAAGAGATGGACGCACAATATCACGCCATGTGAATCATGTCTGGAAGGGAGGAACGGGAGTCGAGGACGAAATGCTCAGCACCGAACATAGAGTACGATCAACTCGACTACTCTCCCTGCCCCTCACTGGTTGGCCGGCCTCAAAGCAGGGAAGAGAATCTACCGTCACGCGAAGAGAATCCGGCATCACGGGAAGAGGCTCCACTGCCACGGGATATGGATCCCGCACAACAGGGTACGAGTCAGCCGACTGCGGACAACACGAATGTTGGTGCGCA